>NC_090939.1:520145409-520446683 GCF_040938575.1 Ambystoma mexicanum
AAATTCATAGAGGGAAACCCCCCCAAACTCCCCTTGATTGGTTCGGGATCCCTCACTGCGCTCGGTCGCTATAGAATATCTGGTGGAAATATTTCAACCCCTCCACTTTAAATATTCACCAGCCACCATTGTCCCTGGGACTGTGCTGGGACCAGGGTGGGGACTCCAGGGACTGTGGATGGAGCAGGATGGGCGGGAGCCATGGGATAGTGGTGCAAGCATGGTTTGGAGACCCCAGGGTCTGGGTGGGGTGGGGAGAGCACATGGACTGGGCTAGGAGTGGGATGAGGGAGGCCAGAGACTATGATGGGAGCAGGTGGGGGAGCCCAGGGACTATTCTGGGAGTAGGATGCAGTGACAGCATGCAATAGTTCATAGCCATTTAAAGTTACTGTTCATTTCACATTTTTGCGGGGGCCCAGCCTGCCCACATTTTGCTCGGGGAGGGCCCAGGCCTAAAAAGTTTGAAGACCACTGCCGTAGATGAATAGCAAGACTTGGTGATCCGTCTCTGTGGTAAATGGTTTTCCATATAGGACCAGATGAAAGTGTTTGCAGGCCCATACTACTGCTAGCCCCTCTTTATCTGCCTGGGAGTAGGTGTGGGGTTGAATGGCAGCTCCAGGATCAAATGAACAGAAGGCCATGTTAGGCCCCAAATGTGCTTAAATACTTTCTTCTCATGGAAAGGCACACTGGCAGAATGAAAAGCCAGCCTCCAAATGCAGCCAAGGTGCCTTGTAAATTCAGATGTGTGTACTTCTGCAGTTGAAACAAGGAATATGCGAAAGATGGAACTAGGCTGCAGAAGGGAATTGGAAAGGCACGTGATGAGTTGACAGACAAAAAGCCAGCATTTCATTCGCACCTGCCACAGAACAGAATGAAATAAAGAGAAATTCACTTACAAAATGGGCCTTGCATGCGAAATTTAAAGACATCAAAATACCTTTCATTACATGTGATTGAGGTCTACTTTTCAACACCAGCAGCCTGGCTGACAAAAGAAACATGCCTTGAAAATGTGGGCATTTTGGAAGGAAAGGAATTGTTTTACAGTGAAACTCCCTGACCTAAACCATGCAAATAATGATCATAAAGTGAAGGTGACATTGATATCATGATGAGAGACATTAAAAGGCTTCACAAGAAAAGTAAATGCAACAGATTGAAAAGGCAGTATTTTTATTTCAGATGCAACATTAAAAAGGCTCATGTGCCCAAGGAAATGTAAGCTTCACCAATATAAGTGTCTGCTTCTAGAGGCATGACTTTACGTTTCTATTTCCTGAGCAGGAGTCAGTTTCTATTCAGGGCACTCTGGTGACCAGCAAGGGATTGAATGGAGGCATGTTCTCTGAGATAAGCAATAAAATAGCCATTATCCTTGGGAGAAGAAAGGCTAATAGTTTTACTCCCGATTTTTACTCCAGGTCTAAGTGAACAATGAGGCTGCAGAGCCTGGAACAGATGCTCGAACAAGAACAAGAACAGAAACTTGACTTGAGAAACTTAAATTGTGAAATGAAACTCAGAATTATATGTCTGTAAATATGTGGCCATAGGTTTATATTAGGAATTACATTTTGCCCATTAAGCTTTGAACCGTGATATTTACAGAAATGAGGCATACAAATCTGACTTTTGGAAACCCTGTCACGATCTAAAACTTATATATACATATGTTGCTATGTTTATTTGTAAAATGAAGAAAGTTGTCATGTAGTGACTTTTAGGTAAAAAATGTAAAGTGTAAAATGACATCTCCAGTAGGTGTGTTCCTCTGTCCCATGAATTCAACTTCAGAACTCCAAGAGCCTATCGGCAGAGAGGGGTTGGACCTTGGAGGGGGAAAATGGAATACATGTCCAATGAAAAGTCAGAACCAATAAACTGGTATCTTCGTATTATAACATTTCAGAGGTGTGGCTTAGAGGATACAAAGGCCTTGCACTATGGGGAAGTGACAGATTGCCTAAATACCATTGGGGTGAATACTCAGGACAGCTGCCTTGTGATGTAATTTTCACCACCACATGCCGAACATTGTTGGCCAATGGGGAGCATGTTCCCTTGTGATGGAATTCATGCCTGCACCTGTAGCAGAACTGGTTATTTTATCCTTGTTGGGTCGAGGTTGTCTCTATCTTGTTGATGGCTTTGGGGTAAGGGCTACTAAGCTTCCTTTTGCCCATGGCCTCTGCCTTCAGTTCCACTGCCGTGCCTGATCGTGCCAGTCTTAGTATTTCCTCAAAGGATCAGGGTTTCCGGAGTAGGCGTTTGCGAAACGACACTCTGCTGTGATCTGCGATCGCAGAGCCTCTTCGTTTGAATATCATTGAAGGCACAATGTTTCATGCAATTTCACAGATGCATCACAAAGGGATCCATCATTTCACCTTTGTTTTGGTTCATGGCGTTAAATACGTGGCGTTCATAGTCTGCATTGATATGAGGTGTGGAGTATTCAGTAAGCGCTGCACGGAGTCCAGCATAAGAGTCAATCGCATCTGCTGGGTATTCATCCATGATGTCTCAAACATTTGCTCCGAAGGCCTGGGATGGCAGTCATTGCTTTTTCTCATCGTCAAGGGGTCCTATGGCTCTTATGTACACGTTGAAATCCCTAGCCTACCTGGCACACCTCGGACCCAGGTTGCTGGTCTCTGTGATATCAAAATGTTCTGCTAGTTGCATTGCTTGTAGGCACGAAGGTAAGCCTGCCAGTGGCATCATCGGCACCGTGAGCATAGCAGTGTCTGACGTTAACAGTTTTATCGTGCATTTTTGGGGATTATCTTAAATCCTTGTGTACATGGCTCTTGCTGAAGTGTCCTGGTATGTTCTTCACTGTATGATTTTATATACTGCTGGACCCTGTTTGTTACTTCGAGCTCTATCTCTCTCACCTCCTTCAGTTAAGCGGGTCTGTCTGCTCCGCGTTGTCCTCTTCACAAATGTTGCTTCTCCTCCCCTTCCCCTTGTGGACGTCCTGGCCCCTCAACCTGGATGTACGCATTCTTTGTGTGCACCATGGCAGCTCCGTGGGCCTCACGGTGTTGCTCTAGTGGTCTGCTTCTTCCAGCGGTGCTTTGCGACTGCCGTGCTCACTGTGTTTAATTTTTCAACAAGCATGTGTCACGCTGCACTGCCTCCTTCTGTTTTTCAGGCACAAGCTCGGGTCCTCTCCGAGCCACCGACAAACCCTGCAGGTCCTCCGCTTCGTCACTCAGGTCCTCTTTGAGCTCCTGATACACACACTGCCAGTCTTCCTCTTCATCAGCAATATTGTGTCCCCTAACAGGGGTTTGCCCTGCTAGGAACTGGATTGCCCACATGGCACCTATCTAGGATAAAGAAGGTGCAGGCACCAAGAGCTGGAGATACAAGTCTTTATTTCTCATGCTCCAACTCCAACCTGATTCCTCTTCTTCCTCTCTTCTATCTCCTGTACCCCATGCCAGGTTGTCACTGCCATGTGACCAGCTCCATGGCTTCACAACATCACAAGCAGTCAATTTCTTCACCTCACTTTTCACTTGTTTAGCTTTGATAGGCTAAGCAAGCGCGTGCACCTCCAGGATGCTCCCTGGATCTGGCCTTGCCCTGTCTCTTGTCACTGCTGTCAGTCAAGTTGCCAGAGACAGAGAAAAGGCTCACAAATCCCACCTTCGGGGAAGAGAGAGAGAGAGAGAGAGAGAGAGAGAGAGAGAGAAAGACAGAGAGAGAGGTGCGAGAATGAGTTCAGCAGATTATAAACTGCAATTCACAATGTGCTGGCAGCCCAGAGAATGCTTCAGACAGGCCTCTAGCGCGCTTGGTGCTGTAAAGCAACTGACAGTGCTATAATATTATAAGCACAAACGGGTCCCTGCTTCAATCAGAAAACAAAAGCAAGAGCATTACAAGATGTTTACAATTGTAATCATCATGACTGTGACCAACTCGAGTGTACAGCATTTTAATTACGCTGCAAACCGGGCCCAGAAAGTCTCTCTGCTTTTTTTGGGAGTCTCTCACATCAGTCACGCTGTGTTATTTAGGGAGGGGCTCTGCCCAGATATGCACTGCCACGAAGGAACCTTCCCTTCAGCATAGAAACAGCATGGAAACTAAAAGATTAAAGGCTAGAGAAGAGAGCAAAATAAGTAGGGGGCTGAGGAACAAACCTTGTAAACACCATAGCATAAAGGCACAGAACAGGAAGACTTCCCAACCCAAGAGACTAATTAGAGAGGTAAGAAGCGAACCAGGAAAAGCAACACCAGATATATAGAGACAAGAGAGAGAAGAGCAAAGAATAGAGTGACACACGGTCTTTAAAGAAGCAGATGAGTCAAGAAGAATGAGAAGGGGAGATTGCTTAGCATGCCGAGAAAAATTTAGAAAATAAATTACATGTAACAAAGTAGTTTCAGCTGAATTAGTGGGACGAAACCCTGATTGAAGCAGAGAAACAAGATTTTGCAAAAGGCTGAGAAAACAAAAGCATGTTCGAGAAGCTTAGAATGAAAAGGAACGATGGCCATAGTTAGCATGGAGAGAGGGCTTGGGAGGCGTTTCTAAGAATGGGAATAATAGCAGCATATTAAATAAAAACAGGAAAACATACCAGAACAAAGTAATTGCAGAGATGTCCGGTAAGGAAAGAAAAAGGATAAAAATGGGAATATGAGCTGAATGAAGAGGATCTAGGAGAACTGCAGAAAGTAAGGTTTGCCCGCTCACAAAAGAAGACAATGAGCCTCATTCCGACTTTGGTGGTAATTCTGTGGTACTTTCTGCTGAATTACTGCTAAAATCGGTTACCGTTGCCATCACCTGGCCCCTTGGGTTTACCCCAGGATTACAAGTGGTGGTAAGGTGGTATTATTCCCCATTGTTGAAGTCCATAGGACTCCATAGGTATTTTGGCACAATTACCATGAGCGGTAATTCCACCAAGGTAATTCCACTGAATTTTGGAGCTAAAGTGTAGGATTTGCCTCCAACATGATGCTGGAGGCAAATCCTCCACTTCAATTCCAAACTCAGAATTTGGCCAAGATGTAAAAATGGCGATAATTCTGTTACCATCAAAAAAGGGGCAGTAACGTAATTGCCACCATTTATTTACTTCTCTGCGAAACTCGGAATGAGGCCCAATGAGCTAGAAAATAAAGATGAAATACGAAGGGAAGAGTGAAAGAGGGAAAAGAAGAATGAAGATTGTTGATTTCTTTAAGTAAAGTAAGGACCAAATTCTGCAGCAGTAAATGTAGAGTTCAGGGACGGATAAGGATTATGGTTAGAAAAGAGAGTATTAAGGGAAAATAAATGATGAGGCATTTAGCATTACATAAATCTTAGGAAGCATTAAGAGAGGAAAGTACAATGAGATCAGAGTGGGTGTGGGTTTTTTTTCCCCAGGACTGTTGCATCTTACATAGTCGTATCCGGGTGGACTGTAAAGAAGAAGTCAGCCATGATTGAGAAGGTTTTTGAAAAGGAACAAAAGTCGAGGTGGGATAAAAAATATTCAATGTGTAGGAAAATGTAAATATGAGAATAGGAGAGGAACAATTAGAGCGAAGGGAGGAAAGGTCACACAGAGAAGGAAGAGAGGAATGAGCAATAGAAGAGAAAGAAGAAGCATCAAAATGATGAACGCCTGTGACAAAATGACTTCTGCCCTGCAGGAATAAAAGGATGAGTAGTATCTAAAGCACCTACTCTGCCCTCAAACCGCTACAGACCAAATGTGATGCCAATCAGAAAGGTAAAACAGGCACTGTTAAGAGATATACCTCCTTTGCCTTTTGTGGTAACGTCGGCCAAGGGAAGGCTGTACTCTCAAGAGGCGTGTGAATTTGATTTGGTAGCAATCCAAAGAGCAATAGTGCAACAGTCCAAAATAAAGGGGATTTCCAATCAAGGTACTATAAAAATAGCCATACTCTAATTAGAAACACAATCTGCAAAAATAACTAAAGAGAAAAACTACACATAGCCCACCCCTGAGGAAAGAACACTGAATATGTGTTTGGTAGAATTATATAATACGCTGGATAAAGAATCTGAGCCTTAAGGCAAGTAAAAATTGCTATTTTTTGTAAAAATCATATGTTCTGGTGCAAACAAGGGATTAGAGAAAGGTAGGTATCCCAAAAAAATAGGGTACAAACAAGGGCACACACTTCAACTAAACAGTTGTTATAATTCTTAAATATTCACAACAATCTTGATATTATTATTTTCTCACATGTAGGAAATGGAGTGCACCTCTGCACCCCACTAATAGCAACAAGGGATTAGGCCTAACCAATCTCTAGGGCCCAAGGATGGACCGAGGGGGCAGTTAGCAGTCAATAATGCCTTCTGTGGGTCTTGCCGGTTCGACAGCGTCGATCCAGGCTCCTTGGTGCTGTTCATGTGGTTCAATGAGGTTCAAGTGCAGTGGGTACATTGTCCTAGACAGGGAACGTTGTCGAGCATGGAGCCTGCTGCATTTTCGAAGGCAAGGATTGAAGAATTGCGGATTGGGAGGACCACCACAGTTAGACTGCAAAGATGATTGTGACTGAATGCGCAGTTCTTACGGTATTGGTTTGATGAAGTGTTCAATGGCTGTATATTGTGAGGGCCATCAGGGTCAGTTTGACAGCTGGTCTGATGACAAAGAGGCTGGAGACTGGATGCACAGTCTGGATCAAGTGACTTCAGGTGGCATTCAAGGGTCGGCCTCAATGATCCACCAGGAACGGTTTCACTGGCGATGACAATCAGCAGCGCATATGCTGGTGGAGCGAGCAGTGGTTCAAAGGCATCAGATACAATAAAGAGCTTGTAGTTTGAGCTGAGGCAAAGAAATGCTCAGGTAGAGTGGTGTAGCAGCAAAAGGTTTCAAATGTGCTGTTCAGTGGTTCAGGTACGGCAGTCCCATTGTTCTAGACGGGGAGGGGATGTCGAGCAGAGATTGAACAAGAGCTTGTGCAGTTCGCAGGTGAGGCTTAAAGAAGTGTGGATCATGAGGGCCACAAGGGTCAGCCTGATAGTCAGTTCAATGGCAAAGAGGCTGGTGACTGGAATGCTCAGTTTGTGTGGCGCAGATCCGTTGCTTCATTCGAAGGTTGTGGTTCGACAGATCCCCCAGGTTCTGGTCGACAAAGATCATCAAAGAATATGCTGGGAATTAGAAGAGGTGGTTTGAAACCAGTGGGAGAACTGAAGAGCTTCAAGTTCGAACCGGAGCAATGACCCGCTCAGCTAACTTTGTGCAGTGGCAAAAAGGTTTGAATGCTGATTCCAGCAGTTCAAATAGAAGTTGAGGAAGCTCCCGAGGCTCCTGATGGTTTGATGCAGTCAAAGAGGCTCAAATTACAGTTCAAATTGGTTTGATGGTGAAAACACAGGGATCCTGGATGCCTTTAATCTCGGTTACTGTGAGTCCCAATCCAGGGACAAGGATACGTTTCACTCACAGAGGAACCTGGCCTACAACTGCAGGTGTCCCTCAACCCCTGAGGTCCAAGGTACATTGTAAGTGGCATAGAGGAAGGTCTTGTTCCAACAGCAGTTCACCTACAGTGGTCCCTGGGGATGGTTAGGGGACATAGCTTGCCTCTGTCTTGGACATTCAGTATTCACTACACTGGCAGAGGACTTTGGAGGGATCAACTCTCCCAACAGTGGTCCAATGAATTCTTCCTCTGGTTTTTGTTCAAGAGTGAATCACAGAAGCAGTGGGAAACCCCTTCTTTTAAAGTATAAAAGCCACAGGTGATTGAATGAATGCTAGCCTGTTTAGGGGTCCAATCCCTGTTCTTAGAGCAAGTGGACTTTGGCTTCTGGCATCACACACAAAGTGATTTGTGCTAAAGGAAGTGGAAAGACAGGAATGAAAGATAGAGGCAGGCAGAACCAAGATGGTGGAACCTTCCTCCAGCTGTAAATAGCTCCCCTTGTCTACACTAACCACCCCCCATTCCCTTATCAATAAGATCGAAAGCCCTTTGGTGTGTTGCACTCTTATGTGAGGCTAAGTCTTTTGTGAATTTGTATGCCCTTTGATTCCTATTCCCAGAAGATGTTCCTGGGAGGTGGCTGTCTCTCTAGAGAGGGTGTTACCTGCCCTCACAAAGGAACAAAGAGAGGCAATCATCAAGGCTACAGTCATGCTAGCAGTAGCAAGGACAACCTGTCCGGGGGAGAATGCACAAAACTGAACTGGACTTGCAGGGCTGACACATGTTTGATACCAAATTGATGGGGCTTAGATAACTGTGAGAGATGCTGACCACCATACCTTAAACGCAGGAATGACTTATATTTAAAGTTGTACATGCCACCAAGACAGCATACTCAAAGTAATGCAGTTTTTCGAACTGGGGTGCATTTCTCAAATGCAGCCCCTGCACTGCAGAGACTAAGCTGTCACTGTAGCTGTTAAATGGGCACATGTGACATTTGATCCTGCTCTGTGCCACTGGAGATCAGGCACTGCATATCAGGCGACTAATGCAGCAGGGCACAGGTGTACACTATGCTTTTTGCCTGGAGTTTATGAAAGGCAAATCGGATTGGTAGATTACCCTTTCAAAGATGGAATTACCCGTATCATTTTATTAAGTTAATAAAAATCAAAAAGACAGTGCTTCTATACACTTGCCAAATCGCAATCCATCACAGCTTGACATGCAGAAAGTAAGTGTTAGAGCATGGGGTGGGTGTTGAGGAGGGAAGGGTATAGGTGAAGGAGAGAAAGAGATGACCAGTAGAAGGAAAAGAAAATACAGAAACAGAAGAGCAAGACGGGTGAACATAAGGGCAAGATTTGGAAAGCTAAAATGTCTGAAAAGAGTCGTTTTCTGAGAGATCTGCTTAATTATTCTTTAGGTTAACTGCAGATCTCCAGGTATATTCTAATGTTTTACTATTGTGGTCTACCAACAACATAGTTTTCTGAGGTGCATATCACTTTACATTTATTGTTTTGGCGAATTCCAACAGCATAGCTTGATAAACATTGGTCAGGAATAGGGTGTTATATTGCCATGTCATCCCAGAACAGCAGGATTTAATTCTATGCATTCCTTACCATTACTGTCCATTTCCTGTTTTCTGCTTCCTGGAAAACCAAAGATCTTTCTGAATAAAATACCTCATCGTCTACTTCTTCTGGTTTTCTGGGCAAGCAATGCAAAAACGTCCAGTTTGGAGAAGCAACCTTACCAGTCTGGCAAGAAAGTGAACAAAAAGAGAATTATACTGTAGGAAAATAATCTTGAAAACACTTTTTAGATGAAGCTAACAAAGCAAGACGTTAATCATGTTCCACTTGAACGTCAAACTCGAAATTTGGTGGTGCATTAAAAATGACAAAAATGCAATAACTTCCAAAAGAAGTGGTGATCATGGAATTACTGTCACTTTTTTAATGAGGTCCACAGTCTTTTAAAAAAAAGACAGTTACTGCATGCAAAGGTAAGTGTTGCAGCATCCATTTTGAAAAAGTAAATTCACTGGAAATCATCAACTCCTGTTGCTCTCCTGCCAAAATGGTTAGCAGATACCAACTTAGAAAGCATGGAGGATGTGCTCGTGGAGCTGTTTTGTGATGGGCAGCACCTCAAGGTGAAATATTCTGAGGGAGAGCTGGAGGTGCTGTCAAAAAGTTGCAAAGGAGACCCCTTTGCTCTTTGGCCACCTGATGAAGATGGCAAGTACCAGGAGGATGACCCCTTCTAGGAAGCCATCAGGAAGTGCAGAGTGGTCATCTACACCAACCCCTATACCACTGAGGAGGTCAAGCAGCAGTGGAAGAACTTCAAGTGCCAGTTCTACTCTCTTGTGTCAGAGCATTGGAGAAAAGCATAGCCACAAGATGAGGGATCATTCCACTACTTTGATTCTGTGTTAGTGGTTGGAGTGGGCCCTGCCATTCATTGACATGAGTGTTATCTTGGGCATTGGCGTCCGGGAGGGGGAACAGCAACACCTGTAGCCAAACATGAGTACAATTCAAGTATATTCAACCCCACATGTTAACCTTTCACTGCAATATGTGCATCATTAGAGATAGGGACAATTTTAACTGCACATACAAATGTAGTCTGTGCTCTTACATTGTCATTGTCCCCATATCTGCAGGAGCATGCAGATCAGGTGGCCAGTGACACCTTTATAGGGAGCTACCATACTGAAAGCCACCTGCTAATGGGAGTCACCGCCCTCTACTACATATTGGCACCTCTTCCATTGCCAAGCACAGTGGAAGTATTTGAAGAGGTTCTGTATCATACTGAGCCGTGGAATCTATGTCTGTACTCAGGGTAGTGGAGATTGAAGCAGATACAATAGCCCTACATGATCCAGACACACTTCTGCATTATTAATGGGAGCGTACCGGGGATAGATTCTGGGTTCCCTGTGTTAATTGCAACTGGACAATGCAGGCCAGAATAGGACAGGAAGTTGTGAAGGAATCGAAAAGACCGTAAGAGGTGGTTTTTCAGTGCCCTGCCGAAGAAAAGCTGTTCAGGGGGAGCTTTGATGTGAAGGGGAAATCTTGTCAAAGTCTTGGGACTTAAAAATCAAAGCCTCTGATGTATCACGCAAAATCTCTGGCGGTCATCCGAAGAAGAATATTGGAACGTGATCCATTAGGAATGCACTGTTGCCATCTTTCTGCAGCCACGGGTAGGTTGTGCCTGCAGACATTTCTAACTCAGGGACAGTAGCTTGAATTTGATGCACTCTCTCGCCATAAGCCAATGAAGCTTTTGAAATGGAGTGTTCATGACGAATTTCCTTTTGGGCTAAAATGCAGACTGACAGTGCTGTTCTAGATGGGGTAAATTGTGTTCAGCTGGTATTTTGCTAGACCAGCATAACTGACTTAACCTCCACGTGCACCTTGTCTCATCACAGACCTTTCTAAATAAATGTGTGATCCCTGCCTTACCATACAGAAACCAACGAAATTGCATAATATGTCCATCAATTTCCCCTACTCCCTAATGGTAGGATAAAGACCTGCCCGACCTATTGTCCTATACTTGTCTTTTTCTGCAGAGACCAACGAGGAGGATGCGACCAGGCTGTTGCCAGTTGCACTTACCTGCTTAAGAAAGCTAAGAGGGGGTTCGGAAGGGGTTGTTCTGTCGCATACCTCAAACCCCATGCTTCCCACCCCTATCTTCTTTTTAGCCATGGCTTTGCTGTTGCTGACTTGTGTGTCTTTCCTTCCCCTGATACCTGTAGGACAGCACTTTTGTGGGCTGTACAGAGGGACGGTAATAAAGTTAATAGTAGCAGTTAGCTGCAGACTTTAATGTGTGAGCATTTTTTTTACACCTCAGAAGCGCACTGTTGCAGATGCCAGGTGCGTCGTAATGTACAGAAACAGGATTGCAGCCTGTAGCCACATAAGAAAGTCTCTGCAGAATCATGGAAGGTTGCAAATCTGGCTTTAAATCATTTGATTCCTGGTGGTAGCATTCATCCATTGCAAACCAGCCACAGGAATATAAAAGGGAAAGATAAATAATGTGTAAGGGTGGCGCACTGGCAGATTCCATTTGGACATCTACTTGTTTACCGATAAAGTTTGTCGTAGGTTTTAGCTGCAGTAAAATAATGCAGCACAGACATTATAAACTGAATTACCTTGAAGAGGCGGTCAGCAAGTCACATGCAAGTAAAGGTTACTCCACTACCAATGCCTATTCTGCAATTAGCTGTCAACAGACACTGCATTTTTCTCTGCTGTTCTCTGTTTGCAATGCATTCAGGTCATGCGTGCTGCCTCGCAGTTCTGAAGCACTAACAGATACAAGCATCGCATTGCCAGGCTCAGCGCCTTAAGTGGCACTGCAAAATGAGCCACGGCTCATCAAAAGGGGCGTGGCCTTACTGTGGGGAGCACCTTCTGGCTCATTAGGCCACGCCCCTTGACAATCCCAGCTCAATGGGCGACAGGCACCCCCGCCAGGCAGCCTTGGGGAGAGGGTGCTGGTCTCTGCATTTATTTTCCATAGGCTTTCCACGCAGAGGATAGCACCTCGCCTTTTCAGCCTCACTGATGGCGCTGCCCCTCACCAGCTGGGATGGGGCAGCGTCACCATTAAGGCTGAAAGGTGAAGCCGCTGGCATTTTTTTCTGAAGCCTGAACCTCTCGCACACAAGCGAGAGCTTCAAGCTTTAAAAATAAATCCTTGTCATGTAGTGGCTGGGGCTGCCAGGGGAAATTAGTGAGCCCCGGCAGGGCCCTACATCAAAACCAGATTTCAGAGCATGCTGGTGTTCCGCCCCAGCTGACCCCCGGCCCACTTAAAGCCCTGGCCAGGCTTAATGAGTAACAGCTGAGCTGGGGCCTTGCAGGAGTATGGTCCTCCAACCAGACCTTTTCCCCAAAAATACAGACACGTCAATTAACTGATGAGAAATGTTTCTCTTTACAGCCAGCAACCACCATGTCTCAGGTGCAGCATATTACTCTTATCATATCTGTACAAAACTAATGGAGAGATATTTTAGTGTCAATATGTTTGTTTTTGTAGTGCATATGCTATAGCTTGCATGCGAATGGGATGAAGGTTAAGCTTAATAGCCTCTACCTGGTCAGGTGCTTCCACTTTATAGAGTTCCTGCTAATTATGCTAATAGCTGGGTTAAGCGCTTCATAGAAATTCATTGCTAGGCCACTTAAATGTGACAACCGGGTGAGCCTTGTGTAGTGATAAAAACACTGTAAACTTGATACAAAGAGCGCGTGGGTTTTTGAGAATAAAACCACTAACTAGTTCACTGTTTTTTTTCACATTATTTTTCTTATCAAACTGAGAAATGTTTTCAGTCCGTTCTCTAATGTTTCCAATGTATTTAGGTGAAGTGAGTCCCTGCAGCAATGCCACAGGGGAACTGAATGGCCCAAGGAGTATAACAGGACCAGCAATGGTAGAGTGGAGGGTTCCAGTCCCCTATTCTAAAACAAAACAACAATAAATGAAATAAGCATACTGTTGAACGAACATGCAAGGTTTAAGATCTACATACATTTGAAACTGGAGTCTAGCTTCCAATTTATGGCATTATAATGTGTTAAATGCTCATACCATAGTATGTCAGGATTTCCCTTTTGATGACCAAAACAGTGAATATAAAGGGTGTCTGTACGTAGGTTATGAGCCTACTGGTTTTAGGATGGTTGTAGGTTCCAGGGGGCAATCTCCTGGCCATGTTTTAGATTTCAAGAAAATAATGGTCTGCTTTGTTTTCAGGACCATGATTTCAGCAGAAAAGCACAAGCTGTTACAACTGCAGCAGGGCTTGGCCAAAATGTTGAACAAGTCAAATGTTGTCTGATGAGTGAAGATAAGCAGAGACAAGCCTGGGAAGTACCTCGAAAGGAGTCTGCCTTGAAAGAATATGCTTCTTGCATACTGACCGATCCTCTTTCCAACCACAGGTAAGTACACTGTAGCATAGTGTGAAACAATTCCTGCATTTCGAGGCATGGGTGTCTGTCAAATGTTAATGAGTTATAAACCTCGGCATGTGAACCCTTCTCTTTTGAAGCTGAAGCTTTTCCTCTATCAGTGTTATAGTCAGCACATGGAGATACAAGTGTTCCTTACAAGGTCTCATTTCAGTATAGAATTCTTAGTTACGTGGGTAGAGCTTGGACTTCCTTCCTGTGCTCTGGGCTATGATATGGGTGATTGTTCCTTCTACAAGATGTATAAAGGTCAGGACAAAATAAGGTCCCAAGTGTAGGTATTCCTATACTGCAGTAGTGCTCTATAAGATCTGCACTGGGCAAGTACGCTACAGGTACGAATGCACACTAAGAGTCACAGTACAATGCAACAACTGTCTACCGCCAGAGGTGGTACTCAGGTATAATGGGGAAACTCACTTATGTGTGAATACAATCTTTATTCCCTCTAAAGGTTAACGTCTGGAATGTTTAAAGATTCAACTAATACTCTCCAGATAGAGATGGTGGGTGTTGCCAAATCAGGTCTGATATGCAGTGCAGATGGATGAAAGTTACCAAAGTGCTGTGTATTATTGCATCAGAGGCTGGGACATCAATATGGTAGTGCTATGAATGAGCAAGATACTGTTTCAGTAATAAGAATGGGCCAGATGGCTCATTATTAGTCATGCATTTTTTAACCAGGTCCTGTCATTTGTTGTGTGAGAAATGAATTGCCCTTTGCTGATCCATCCCCAGTCGTATCCCCTGTTAATCTATATTCTGTCGCATATCATTCATCCTCTGGAGCTTGACAAATTGACACTGTTTCTTTAAACAGACCTGCTGCAGGGTAGACAGCAGTCAGGACTCAATGGCAGTTCTTGTAGACAATTGTGCTGACAAAGTGTATGTGCTCCTTGCATTCTGCATGCTTGGCTTTCATCTATGGTGAAAGTACTGATGGATCCAAAGATGGGCTCCTCAACTAGTGTCACCCTGTATTGTACAAGGTAGCTTTCCAAATAGGGTCTGTTCCCTGGTCTGTCAGAAAATACATAAGGGCACTCTCACCCCAATAGATTTTTCATCCCGTAATAAGTGTTGCAGTTCTTTTACCAATGGTGGTTGCCTTCTGTCATATCTCCAAACATAATAGCTGTTTTCTACTCATGTGTTGTGATTTGTTGAATTGTGCTTTGGTGCTGCATCGATTCACCACGTTGGTGGGTTGGAGCACCAAATCATTGTCCAAACAGGGATTTCGGAAAAGTGGTCAAATTCTATGGGACCTATTCTCCAGCTGGCTGTGACCCTTGATTTTCGTAAGAAACATGACAGGTTGCATGTATGAAGTTCTGGTACTCTTGGTGCCTACTGGCGGGACATACCATGCCACAATGAAAAGGTGTGTACGGGCTAACATTATTGGTGTGGGTGAGGGTGGCAGCATGCTGGTGCTTATCATGTTTGCATTGCCCTTGATTGCCAGTAACAAACACGACAAGTTGCACGGATGAAGTTTGAGGAATTTGTCATTTAACCCTTGAATACTGCAAAGCTAAGCATGGATCAGCAAGGGACATTCTGTCCCCTTGCACTACTTTGCTTCTCCTTTTTTACGGTCTACTGGAAAAGAGTGCCAACTGAGGGTGAAGGTATTGCCCTTCTAGGCTGGGGGTTCAAGGAACAGTGATACACCACCATTCAGAATTTGTCAAAAAGAGTACCGTCCTTGTTGTTTCTAGGACATTTTAGAGCCAGTTGAATTATCTTCATGCTTGTGAATTTGAATGACTGCCAGAGGTTAACTTCTTTCTGTTCACCATGGTGGCATGCTTCTCTCCTTACACTAAATGTCTTCTACCACTAATTATATGGAAAATTGTGGGTGGTCCAGGAGTGGCTAAAGCATCATATCCATTATTATTTATGAATGTATTTATTTGTTTTTTCTTACTCTGACTTTCTGAACGTGTTGCTTGGGATCCCTGTCCCAAGCAACACAGGCTACCTGTCAAATGCATATGCATGTGTGAAGCCTGGACAACTTTTGGGGGAAACATGGACAAGGGGTCATGAGATGGCCAGTCCAGGGCATTCATGGTTTCATTGGGCAATGGATATCACTGAATAGTTTGTTGTACCTTATCACAGGTGAAACAGCTGATGGTTGAGTAGACCTCAACAGCAGCTCTTCAGTGTTAATGATAATTTCGTCGATCACTACAGCATTCTAGCCAGGCCATCTACCTTGAATGGTACAGATTTTCAGCCAATTGATGTTGTCATTATTTAATGACATTTACTGAATTAATATCTCTTCGGCATTCTTAGAGGGTTAGGTCGGCGGTCATACATGACATAGGAAGGCCTATATCCTGGGGAATGTTCTTTGCAGACTTTCAAACATATCTACCAGTATGCGGGTGTAGATCCACGTACATCCATACAGGGGTGTAGCTGTCATTTACAGCCTCCCTCTCAAATGCTAGGTCGCTCATTCATCACGCAGACCCTTAATAGGTGCTTTTTCATGAGTTTCTTCCTCTAGTACTTGTGAGTACTGTATACCTGGTTTACTCGGCAGAAGTATATAGTGTACTGATTTCTATATCTCCATTTAGTAAGGAGTGCAATGAGACAAGGGTGGATGTGGAGATAATGGCTGTTTACTTACATTAATCCTCTTTACTCTAGTCCACACGTCTCCTCACAGATCTTACGGCCATCTCTCTCTCTTCTCCCTCCTGGGTTCTTCTACCTCATTATTGAGGGATAGTGAAAACACAGACATAGGACAAGGGGCTGAGGTTTTAAACTCCACTTAGGGATTAGGAGAACATTCTGAAAATGTTTTGCAAAATCATTGGTTTCTTTCTGGGAAGACAGGGAGCCTTCATTTATTTAGCAAGGACTGTGTCAGGACGGAGGGAGGACCTGAGTAATAAGGATTACCACGTGTAGTCACTTTTAGAACTCAACACCCTCTGATGTCTTTTTTGAGCTTGATGAAAGAGGCAGTTTGTCCGTAGAAGGAAGTGTGGCGGTTGTGAAGAAAGAATGGTCAGATCACTGCCTCTGATGTCTTTTACTCTGAATAATGCAGGGTGATTTATATACACCCATTCTTACACCGTAACTACATCAGAAAATGTATTTTTTTAAAAAATTAATAAATAATCAATGTACTGACATGTTTTTTCTCACTGCAGAAAAATGTGGAAACAAAGTTATTAAAAAATGAAAATCCATGTACTGACCGTCCATTTCTATTTAGCATGGCTTTTTTTTTAGGAGCCAAAACAACACATGCAGAAGAGGTTATTGTGAGAGACAACCTGTATGTGTTTGTTTGGATTATATCTACTGTGCCTCTAGTAGACAAAAGTGAAATGTTCAAATGGCCAATCACAGAGCACTGTACAATGTTTGCAAAGGCCAGAAGAATTATGTCTGGCACATTTTCTCTGGCGTTACTTTATCTCGGAAACAAAAACACTTTCCCAAGTGCACATATTCCTTGGTCCACTTAGCTTGGTTTGCTGAAATGCATGGCATCTTTTTGAGTTTAAATCTTCCGCATGTCCTGTTACACTGGCATGGAAAAATTAGCAGTGATGTAAAGTAGAGCAGGGAGGGACAGTGGATCCTGTATTATGGAATGGCCGCAGTAGGCTCTGCTAGCATATATGGTACTTTTCAAGCAACCTCTTCAGGTTCCCGAGGAGTGTCCTCCTTTCTCAATACCTGCCCCTTTCAGAAGACTAGGAGCAATAGCAGGGAAAGGGCTGCCATTATTGACATCACTCTGTCCTTATTTATTTATTGGTCATTTGTTAGGTGCTTATACAATTAGCAAAACTGATTCAAAGCGCCCACAGGGCAACAGGGTGGGGACAGGGGGAGGTAGACAATGAATTACAAAAAAGAAAATAATTGAATAGTAAAAACAAATAATGAGAATAAAAGGGAGGGGAGACAAACCTACTATGCCTTGTGAGTGTTCAGAACGTGCAAGATATCAGCAAAAAGCCCACCCCGCCTGGTGTCCACTTGTACTCCTCCGGAAGATAAAACCCATCCTCCTAGCTGATGATTTCAGATCCAGGGTTCAGGCCTTGACAATACCATATCCATTAAGGCCACTCAACACAACACTTCTTGCCTTGTAATGAGAACTAAGAATTTGACAACACCACCATCCTAATGGAATTACACTGGCTAGCCATGCCAGCCAGGATACTCTTCAAAACTACTTGAATCCCATATATGGAACTACTGCCTGAACAACATCCTACCAAGTCACAAAATGTGCAGACTCAGGTGGGACGTTCTAATCTAGCAAGCAGACCATTGCAAAGCTTGCGACTAAACTGGAACACAAAAAGAAAACGAGGGAACAGGCCTCCTCTTGCTTTGCCCCAGCCTTCTGGAACACAATCCCAGTCACAATCAAGTCTGCCCCAATGCTCCTGCAGTTCAGAAAGGAACTCAAGACACCCTTCTATAGGGACTACATAAGGTTCACTGTGGAGTTGATAATCCTAGGTATGCACTACCTCTGCAGTATGGGATACCTAAACTACTGTAACCTCCAACCTCCCTTTCCACTGATCTTCGTTAACCCCACATTTCTTGTAAAGAGCTCAGTTGTTTCCTAGCAATATAAACCTCAATACAAATACTAAAAAATACAACTAAGAAGTCCAGCCACAGTTTCCCAGTGGTCCAAGTCCAGAGATTAAAAAAAAAGGTGATCGTGCAGTAGCTGCTCCAGAAACTAGAATACCCCAAGCAGGTACTGTCTAGACTGAAAACCCATCTTCCTGCACATCCATTCAACTCGCCACCAGGCAGCAGTTTCAGAGTTTGACGCCCGTCCACCTAAAAGCTACCCTGGCTCCTGAGTACCAACCCACTGTGGGTTGGAGGGGTGGCACAGAATATTTCTCATGTTTGCGTTTGCCTTTTTATTAGTAACATGTACACTGGAGCAAGGGTGCGAGTGCTACATAACAGGTTTAAATGGATGCAAACACAATCTCTGCAATGATGAGACTCGTAGTCCACGCAAATACGCTCTCACTCTTACCTGCATTGTAATTTGATATCCTTGGAAAGCTTTTAGTCTTTTTTGCTTCTCCTCTTCTTGTCCCATGCTCACCCACGTGTCAGTGACTAAAATATTGGCTCCGCTTGCCGCCTCCAGTGGATCGTTCGTCAGAAACAATTGAGTACCAGACTAGTAAAAGCAAAACAGTGGCCATCAGATCACATTCCAGTGCAAGAGGCGGCTTACACTACTCAACAAAATGGCGCCTTACCTGTTTGGAAAGCAGTTCTGCGGCTTTGGTTATATTGGCATCTGGTTCAAACCCCTGTGAAAGTAAATCAGGAAATGTAATCTTACTTTGCAGGGTTTTGTACTAACACATTTGCATAGGCGAGCAAGGAGACTTCTACACTCTTTCAGACTGAAACTACTTTTTTGTAATGTTTTTACATATGGGACAGTGTACCACTGTACAGCCTACCAACAAACATTCACATTTTTTGCAGAAAGGACATTTAAGCACAAGGGTCAAATCGTCTCTAAGTTTTGGTCAGGTGAGGAAATTGGAATCAAAACTCGACTCAGCTGTTTCGAAACAGACAATTTTACATCTCTTCCTAGCAGCAATGCAACAATAGGCACAGTTAGGCGCGACTTTCTCCATGTTTCTCTAAATCTCTTTATGTGCCGAGCCTCGCTCAGAAACAAAGTTCGGTTCAGGTAGGACACTACATTGCATTACATGAGAGATTTTGAAAAGAATCTGATCAGGGCATCTAAGTATTTTTGTTATTTGAGAAAGAAAAACAACACGCCGAGTCCTCGATTGAAGAAGGTCCCCAGAAGGCTGGGATGACTCTGGTGCAAGAGGCATCGGCATAGGAGCAGGTGGAACAAGGTCCAGTTCTGCAGGAGGCTTACTTATCCCACAGCCTGGACCTGGCTACTGTTTTTGTGGGAGACATCGGGATGTTTGCCAGCTGTGTTGAAGATGTGGTACAGTCAGCAAGACAAAAAAGGGGATCCGAAGGATTCCCCAAAAGAAAAACAGGGAACGTCTAAAGGCGTTCTCCAACTTTAGCTACTACTGAAATTCATAGGAGAAAATGATCAACATTATAACATTATAAAACTGTTCATCAATTACCTAATTGGTACTGCAAATATAACCAGTTACAACTACACAGATCACCAGGTGAACTATGGAGGCAGAGCACTAGGTTAAATGATAATAGCTTCTCGCAACATACATCATTGTGAATTTCATAGAAAACCTACAGACAAGAACAAATGGCTATTCCTATGACTCGATTGGTTTAACCATCTTTTATTCTTCTAAACTGTAACCTTATAGGTCATACACAACACATTATATTAACTATATAGCTACTCTACTGACCATCTTCCCATTTCTTTCTTGATTGCCTATCTAACTCTTCATCAGGATTATTTAAAGTTTCATCACCAAACTCTAGCTGGAAAAAGCACTGTTGTCTCTCTCCCTGATTTCTATTTTAAATATGTCTAACTTCTTCGATGCCATGGTTGACACAATTGATGCCTTCTTTTGGTCCCCTGAGATTTTACAATATGTTTCCAAGTTCCAAACGTGGCTCGGAAAGTGCCAAGATGTTGCTGTCAGTTCGAGCTGCACTCAGAGCATTCAACACCTTCTCACATTTCATTCACTTCTGTAGCATGATGGCTTCATTTACTTCTGATTGACCGTTAAAATGCATCAGTGGTTTCAGAAACTCGGTAGGTTGGTTTGACTCGTGGCGTTCCGCAGTGATAATTCGTGCCCCCAGTAAATATTTACATTTCCAAACCCCCACCGACCACATGCTATGTACTCATAACTACAATTCACAATTAATGCTCACTTAACATTACACAAAAACTGTCTTGTCTCAACTTCTGCTCAAGCATTCTCTTGGATCTTCTCCCCTACTCCGTTGCTTCACTCAAACAATTCTTAACTTAGCAAATTGCCCTCTTTATAACGACACCAGTCCTTCTCCCACTCCCCCCCACTGCCTCCATGCTATTTTGCTCTATGTGTACAACTGTTCATTGCACACATTTCTTCTGCTGCTCTTCAAATCTATTAATGAGCTAGATCTTACTTCCTGGCTGTTTCTATCACCCATTAGAATCTGCATTCGGAATCATCCAAAAAGACCGATATTAAAAGTGCAAATGGGATATTTTGGCAGAAATTCGGTCTTTCGAAAATACCGAATGGCCGAAAAGTTCGACCCAATCCCCCATTCGGTGGCGGGGGCTGCAGGGGTGTCCCCGCTCCCTTGCTCACTACATTGTGAGTGGGGGTTGCAGGGGTGTCCCCCGCAGCTGGTCCCAAACAAAAAGGAAAGGACCCTGCTGCGCAGGTTCTCCATCACGGAAGTGAACGGGAAAAGGCGTTGCACGGACACAGCGAGTCACCACAAGGTAAGTAGGGGGTTTGGGTGGGGGCGGGGGCCAAGTCGGAAATGTTCAGAAAAGACTGAGGGTTATTTTGGAAGAATTATCTTCAGTCTTTTCTCCCTCGAACATTTCTGTCTCGTGCTTTCAACCCCGATCCTCTGCATTCTCTATCCTAGCTCCTATAATCAAGTCTCTGGCCCAACTGTGGAAGTGAGTGGTGGGGTCACCAAGGAGACTGGTGACTGCCACCAGTTGTGCGATGCTGAAAGCAGGGTGGCATGGGGGGATTGCATAGCTACCCCCACCATACCCCAAACAGGAGGCAGTGAATCATCCACAGGGAGAATATTTTCTCACTGTCCCTTTAAGGGGTTTCCCAACGTTGTTAGTCTCCATTATGTACATAGTCACCCAAGATAAAGAACGTTTCAAGCGAGGTATCCAGATTTAATCACTGTTAAATAAAATAACAAACAGCATTGGGTGCACAGCAGCTCCAAGCATACAAAAAGAGAACCAGCATCTGCTCCAGTGGGCTTCTGCGCACAGGCACTCAGTGACTCACTGAAGCTTAATCAAGCAAGAGGGGAGTGAGAAAGATATGCAGGTGGCTGTGCAAAAGCACCACAGGTTTCTCCAACACTGGGGAATTTTGAAAATCAAAGATGGAGGATAGCCTGTATGAAGGCTCAGCCAGTGAGAGAAGAGTGATCCGCCCTCCAGGGAAAACCAACCAATGTAATCATCCCAGCCCAACTCACACCTGCACCCAGTATGGAGAAAGGGGTTCCTGGAGGCAACGCTAAACTCATATGAAAAGATAAAGGAAATTTAGTAAATTGGAAGGGTGTTGGGGGAAGCAACAAGCAGAGCTTTGGAGGGACTTGGAGGAGAGATTTGAAAGGAAAGAAGAAAGGAGAAGAGAGTAGAGAGTGAGAGAGAGAGAGAGAGAGAGAGAGAGAGAGAGAGAGAGATAGAGAGAGAGAGAGAAGGAAGGTAAGAAAATAGGAGAGACAGAGGTAAGATAAGAGGAGGAACATCAAGCAGTGGAGAGAGAGGCCAGGTGTGGAGAGAGTGGAGGAGGCATGTCTGTAGTTGGAAAGAGGAGAATGAGGATGAGATGAAACAGGAGAAAGGATATGTGGAGTTGGAAAGAGAAGGGGGAGGATGAGAGGGAAGAGGAGCAATACCAGGATGCAAATAGATGAGTAGAGAGGGAGTGGGCCGAGGGGCACGTTAGGCTACACGTGGTCCGAATAGTAGAGGGCAGAGAGGAGGAAGGTGAATGCTGAGAGTCAAAACACCTGAGACCCCCTGGGAGGAGGATTCCCCCTGCTTGCAGGAATGTCTTAATTACTATATATAACTGTGTATGTTTTTTTCTTTTAGAAATTCCAAACAAACAAAATGCAACAATTCAAGTCATGTCACCCTTTATGTTGTGCACGTGGTAGCAGATCCAGGTTACCATGCAGATATGAGGTTGTGTGCAGCATGAATCACTGTTGAGGAGAGGCAGCAACCTCTTTGAGATGGGAGAGCAGCAGTGGCTTGGAGTCAGAGTGACTTTGCTCAGGGATGACGTATTGCTGTGCTCATACCTGGCAATGGTGCACCTGTGCGGTTCTCACCAGGGCAGAAGATATCACATTAGAAACTGAAACCAAGCAAAAAGCAGTGGTGGGCCGGCATAGCTTTTCTCGGTGAAGGTGAGGCAAGCGAGAACAGTGTGGATGCAGTGGTAGATACCTGGGTAACCAAAGGCCTACCAACAGTGAAGCGAGGGTGTCAACCAGGAGGCTGCAACCCTAAATGTGGAAAATTCTGGGCCTAAGATAAATAATAGAATACGTATTTGTGTTTCTCCACCAAAACGTCTTGGTCAGAATAAAGGTCCAATTCATTTTGTTGCAATTTTTCGTCCATTGTAAGACTTATCATAATTTCAAACGTGGGCAGTACTAATCATATGTAACCAAAATATTGTTTACCCGAACCAATGCTTTCTCAAGGCTGAACATTAGGAAATATTTCTTTGTATTCTATAGTATTATTATTATTACCATTATTACTGTTATTGTTATTATTATTAGAGTATTTATTCAGGGCGTAACTAGCTTTGGGAAGCAACAGAGCGCTTTACAATCATGGGGGGGGAAGAACACGGTGAAGGAAGCAGAGAAGCAGGGTGGGAGAGCTAAAGACATCGGAGGGATGGCAATTTAGAAACAAGGGATCCAAAAGCAAGCAGTGGAGGAAAGTGTGGGAAGCAGATCACCCAGACTCAGGTAGGGTACAGAGTTAAGGGTGTGTGGGCCTACGTGTAAGGGAGGAGCCATTCCTTGAAGAGAAGCGTCTTGAACTCCTTCCTGAAATGTAATAGAGAGGGGGCAAGTCTGATGTTAGTTAACGGAGAGGAGGTTCCAGAGACATAGGTCATGATTTTGGGACAGAAAATATTAGAAAACCACAATGTTATTATTACTAAAGCATGTATAGGGTGGCACAGGTTTACATTTGTGTGTCTTGTGATAGGCAGAAGTAGCATTCCTAATATTGAGTGTGTTAACCAGTAGGACGGCCCTATAATTAAAAAGCCAAAAGGTCATTCTGAACCATATCATATTTAAATGTAAAATTCCTAATAAATAAGCAAATTATAAGTCAAAGTTTACCTGGGTTGTTCAAATTAACATGACCTGATCCTCACCATAGGGCAAACAGAAACAAAGGAGTTGCAGTTTTATAGTAGTCCTTTCTTTCTTTCCATTCCACTCAAATTGGAAGGTTGTGACCTCATCAGTCATTCCAGTGAGAGCTAGAATGTTTTAACAGATCAGTGAGAGGGCCATATTATAACCACCAAGTAGTGAAGGTGTTTCAAAACAGATATATCTATAAAATAGCAAAGAGCAAGGGAAGCAGGATAGACAGTTTAAAAAAAACACATAGATGTCATTTTACCTGTTTAGACCTCTTGTTGTGCTTCTCAAAGATCAACTCCAGAGAACTTTTTATTTGTCTCAAAGCTTTTTCTCTCTCACTGTCCGTTGGCCTTTTATGACTTTTGACAAAATAATCTTATCAAATGATTGTTTTGCTCAGAATGTTCATATTACTAACTGATTGGCATGTGATAGTCCAAGCCTTTATTTTGAATTGCTCTTAGATGTTATGTTCTCTCACTTGCCTTTTATTGCTACCCACTCATAATCTGTTACAAGCAGAGATCAAAATATAGATGTAAATGTGGAACAGCAATTACAAAATCCTCCATTTTATATCTTGTGGATCTTTCTAAAGTTATTAGAAAAATGTTGCTTAGCATTTGTTTGCAGTTGGCCTGTTTTGGAGCTTTCAAACATGTTGTCAAAGGTTAATCTACTCTTGTAAATCTGAATCAAGTTGCAGCATGACCCACTGATTTGTAGAATTTGTTTGGAAGATATTTGCATGATCAAACGTAGAGCATGTTCTCTGATATATGTTTTATTACGTGGTGATAGAAGAGATTATCTAGACATCTTTTTCACTTCATAAACACTTTACTCTTTATGTTTTACTTGCATCCTCATCCGTAAAACCTCGTGTTTTCTGGCATAAAAACAACAATGTCACTGCAGTCAGGATTGAATCCGACAAGTTCATCAGTGGGTCTGTTATGAGAAGATTACTCGCGATTGCTACTACTTGTGTGCAAAACTGAGTTGACCGCATTTTTCTCACATACATTTGTTTTGTGCAGCTGATAATGTTTTTACAGAGATTACCACATCAAATAACTAAATTCCTTCTTGGCTACTTGTCATTGTTATAAGAATTGAATTTGATACAGATAGGATTTGCACCAAGCTGCCCTATTATTGTTCGTTTGAGAATGTTTTCAAAGAGAAAATATGGCATTCAAATTCTGTGTCAATTGCAATTTTATAATTTCTGTTATTTGCTAATAATTAGAGCACCTATTGAATACATTATTAGACTATAGTTGGCAGTATTTTTACAAAGATTTAATTCAACACAATCAAACCAAAATATATTTGGAATGCACTTTTTTATATGATGTGGTCCAAATCTGAATAACCTTCAAGTATACGTGTCCATTCCTGCTATCAATATTGGCCAAATCCTCATTCTTGTTTCACATTCTAATAAATTGAACACTTTAATTCCAGCTAAATCATTATCGTCATTCTGATAGGCTATACATTTTCTTTGCTGCCAACACCTGTCTTGCCCTCTGGGGTTTTACAAGGCTGTCTCAGACATTGGTGAATCTATATCCCCTCTTTTGTTTCTTATTCCAAATTTCTTCAAAGGTCTGTTTGTGAGTCCTCATCAGTGCTGTCAGATTGCCCATCTCAGGTTGAGGAACACATGTCTGTTGTACTACTCTGTGACATTGTGCAAGATGGACTGTCACATTTCTTTAAATAAATGTACGCACTGCTTTCCTGTTAATCATTTTCATCAATGCTCCTGCTTTTCACAATTTACTCTCAACCTGGAAATCTCAGAGGAGGGCCCTGTGTCTTTAAATCTTCTCCCTTTACATCTGTGTGCATTTGCATCTACTACATTTGCATCTTTTCTTTTTGTAAAATAAAATCAGGGGGAAAGCGTCAATGTACCACCTACCATTTTATTTGTTCTATTCTCCTCTTTTGCATGTTCTCTGAAAAATGTGCAACATCAATGTTAATGCATTAGATGCAAATGTAGAAGATGAGCATGTCCCGGGAGGTTAGCTCAGCAATGTGTTCGCCTTGGAAACAAGACGACACGAAGCAACACAGGTTCGATCCCTGGGATCGCGCTAAGAAACCTCCAGGTATTAAGCGCGTTATAAATACACAACTGAGAGACATATTCCTGTAACAGTCCCTTGATGCCCCCGGCTGTGTGAGCACTTTAAAATGCAAATAAATAAATAAAAATAAATAAATAAACATGCATACAAATGTAAAGAAATGTCACCACGAGGATCTTGTCTAATCTTTTATAATTTTGAATAGTGGTTGTGGTTTATTCATGGCATTCAATTATGATTTGATTGTATCAAACTCCATTTCATAGCTGACATGTCAACGGGTTGCATGTTTGATTAATGGGTCGATCGCTGTAACTAAGGCTTCTCTTTAGTTTAATTCACACTATTTTGCAAGGCCCTGGTCATTCCCTTATTCAGAGTTGGCAAAATGCTGAATCTAAGCCACTGAGGAATCTGTGATCCTCTAGCTATTGAGTAAGTGTAATTATTTCCAAATATTGTTTTGTTTCCTTTTTGGAAACACAATCAATTCCTATCAATGTGTCACTTAGTGTTTCTTCTTTCATAGAAGTATCATAGAAGGCATTACTAGCAAAAAAGCAGATCCACCTGTTTCCTTTGATCTCCCAGTATACAGCGATTTTCATAATTTTAAATTATCGTTTTAGACTTTCATCAACAAACGTTAACTTTGTATATATTTGTTCTTGATATCTCAATTCTTCTCTATAATACCCACAGCTTGAGCAAGAATTGAATAGTATTGACCGACAGATGGCAATAACATCCTGCACACATCCTATCAAGGCGCCACAAAAAAAAACCTTCTCTGTCTCCTAAAGTATCTAACCCTCAACACAACACAGGACCTATTCATGTATCAACCACTAAAGCCAAACACCTCACACCAAAGCGCTGCGCAACTGTCAAAAAGGCCAATAATTTCAAAGCACTATGCAAACCCAAAGAACACTCTCAACCTTTTAGACTAACCCTCAATTCCTCTCCACCTTACCCACCACTCAGAAACCAGCCACCCACATAAGGCATTAAAATAAACTCTTTCCAAACTTTGAACATCGTGTACACCTCTACCTACAACCAACATACTCAGGTCCGGGCCAACATTAGCCCAAGCATGAAGAGCGCAGTGTACTTCCGATCTGCAAACTCAATAACAAAAGTGCTGCAATCTTGCCTTTGTCTCTACGCTCAACTAAATAAACCCACCCACTGTCTTGCAGATCCACCAGAGTGCCTGGAGACCATGCAAATGGCAGCAGTGTACGGTAAAAATCCTAATAACATAAATCACATAGCAGTACACGGTTCGGGTGCTGTGTTGGTGACCACATTGGGATGATGTGCCAAAAAGTCTATTGGGTAACCTATATGATAGACGTTTAAATAAAAGGAGGGGCAACTCTGCAGCAAATCATATTTAAATTATATCATTGGAGAAAGTTAATTGTAAATCGAAATTAACATGTGGTCTTCAAAATAACATGAGCTCCTTACTCACTACTAACACTATTAACCCACTCAATATTAAGATTATTATTTATACCTTACACAAAATACGTTACACAAATGTAGATCTGGGTTGCCATCTGCTTGCTTTCATTTTTTAATTCAAGGGAAATCAGTGGAGTCGTATCTAGGGTGAAGGAAGAGGCCAGGAGGAGGCAGCAGGATGAGGATGGAGACAAATTCCAGAGGTTGAAATGGGAATCCACTGATGGAGGTATAAGGCCTCATCACGACTCATCACGACTTTGGCGGTAACCCTTAAATCCGGCGGTCGCGCTTTTACCGCCGGATTTAAGGGTCTGCCAAATCAGGACTTTGGCGGATTTCGCCCTAGTTCTGAGCTGGGGGGAAATCTGCCGAAAATTCGCGCTGTGTCTGCCTCCTGTGGCCGTTGTGCTGACAGGTCTGAACCTGCCGGGTGCAGCAGCCACGGTAGGCAGACTCCTCACCGAAGCGCCGGCACCGTTAACAACGGTGTCGGCGCTTCCGAGTCCCTATTTTACCGGCGCCTGACTTCCTGGGCTGCCAGAGTTGTAATCTCCTGGTGGCACCGGGAAGTCAGACACCAGTAAAATATTATGAGTCTGGCGGCAACCCACCGGTAGCACGGGCAGGGTTACCGCAGGACTCATAATGAGGCCCATGGTCTTCTTATGCCCTGGTGTGCTTCTGTTTCGATGACAGGTCACTGAGATGGGCAGACCGAAATGAAGGATGAGCATCTTTAGTGAACAGCATTGCCGACAGCATCAGCGATTATTTGAAGATTAGTGAGAATCGATAGGTGGGAAATGGGCCTCATTACGAGTTTGCTGTGTGATAAAAAAAAAGTGCTGGTTATCCTGTTGCCGACACTTTCTTTGGCAGTAACGGAATTACTGCCATTTTTACTGCACCACTGAATTCCAATTTTGACCTTGAAGTGGAAGATTTGCCTCCAGTATCATGCCAGAGGTAAATCTTTCACTTCATGTTAAAAAAAATCTGAATTACTGTGGCAGAATTACTACCACCTGTGGTAATTCTACCAAAATGCTATGGACTCCAAAAATCGGGATTTACACAACTCTTCTACCACTCGTACACCCACAGGATGCAGTGGAGGTTAGGGTAAATTAGTTTAACGGTAATTCAGCAGATTTACCACCAAATTACTGCCAAAATCGTAATGAGGCCCAATATTTGGGAGAGATTTAAAGCAACCATAAGGAGAGAACTCATTCCATAGATGTGAGACAAAAGAGGCTAAAAACATTTCAGTAGAAGGAACGTATTGGAAAAATTAAAGAGTTATCCAGCTTCCCATATGTGGCTATAGGAGTCAGTAGAGGAGAAGTCGAGTATTTGAAGACATTTAAGGGCAGTGCAAATCCTTGCTGGTTGGAGGGAACAAAGAATATATTGTAGACAAGGCAAAGGTATTTTAAAAAAAAGGTGAAAATGCATCCGGACGGTTGGTCCGCTGTGTCAGAGCCCAGAAGCAAGAAAGAACCATATTCACAATTAAGGAGACTGTTGTAGCTGTAGACGGTGATCAAATTATTGGATGTATCCAAAGATTTTGTATAGCATTCTACATGCTAGACGGATAAAGAACAGATGGAGATATTTAAGAATACCTGGCAGTTTAAGAATACTTTGACTGTCCAGTAACAAAAGAGATGAACTTGACAGGGACATCGCCACAATGAAGCTTAGGGGGGCTATTAAAGGTATGGCAGAACGAATGACCCCTGAAAGCTTTGGCTTAGCAACTAGATTGTATAATGTTCACATGGATAATCTTTCCCAAGAGCCTGCAGGCGTGTTCATTCAGGTCCTGGAGGTAGAGACATTTCCTTCACCCACAATGGGTGCAAGAGTCATGATGGCAAGAACCCAAATGAGTGTTCATTGCATGGTCATATCTCGCTGCTCAAGGTAGAGTGAAGATGAAGGGGAAGGTTTTTATCAACAGTTTAGCGAGCAATCTCCCTCTTCTGCTCAGTAGAGCCCAGGTCAGGTGGGATTCATCAGAAATAGGCAGGGGCATGGCAACCTAATGTGGACACTTGACTTGATCCATGTAGTATCGAGGCCAAGGGAGGACAATGTCCTCCCATGGCTCAAAGCCAAGATGGCACTGGCTGTGTTGGTAGGCTTTCTTAAATTCTTCACACCTGCCCACCAAATCAGGTCGGCCTTTCCCATATTTCTGCTCTTTCCACCTTGTAGTCTTCTACTTAGACTACATTTTGTTCCACTCCACATATACACTCTTTAATGCCTCCCTCAAAACTCACCTCTTTAAACTAACTTTCCATCTTCATCTATAATTCCGTAACTAATCCCTAAAATCCCCCTTGCATTACTTGGAACTTTCCGCCTTCTCTACAGGCTTCTTCTCTGCTATACTAATTGTACCTCTAATTTCTTATGATAGGGTTACTCTCTTGAATGGCACAATGTTAAGGTCGCAAATACAATCACGCCACTCTACATTTGCCCCAGAGAGAGACAGGATGATTGGCATAACATATTTTTTATAACCAAGAGTCGCCATATATGGTAAGCAAGTATAGGAAGATCCTACTATGTAGAAACATGTTTGAAGGCAGTAAGTACTTCCAGGCTTATCCAGACCGCAGAGTTCCTCCCTACTTATGCTATTGAGACTGTTTGATAGTTACAGACTTTACACTTCTTCACAAATAAGATGTTTTCAAAATCTAGCTTTCAAATGAAGTGCAATAAACCTCTTACTGAATGCATAGTTTTGTTTAATCTGTATTGCTCTTTTTACCAGTTGGCGGGTTGGTGTATTTCTCTAGACTAACAAGTGATCACAGTTCAAGTGTGTTATTGCCAAACCTTACCGCTGTGTTACAAAATAGTGTGGGAGAATCTCCATAGGAAAAGAAAGAAGTGCTCACAAAATAATAAGTCAGGATGTTATGGCCAGGGTCTCCTTTCTCCATGTTTTTAGCACGGGACAAGGCGGGACTCTCGAGCACAGCACACTCCTAGGCTTCTCCGGCACAAGCTTACAGTTCCTTTTCTCAGTATCGCGGCCTCCTGTGCCCAAGTCTCTTCTCATTCAAAGTTTCTTGCTCCAGAGGGCCTGATACACCAAAACAACAAAATCAAAGTTCCTTCAGTTAACCTTCACGTCAGGTGATTATCCTTCACCCTTGGATTCCCCTTAGAAAGGCTCCAAACCTTCTCTCAGTTGTCAGCCTCCTTCAGTCAGTTTCAGACCAACCACTCACTGTGGACATCCCTCGGTCAGGTTCAGACTTACCATCACGTTCCCCGCTAAGCTTTTTCACAGTTCAACACAGAAATCCTTCTAGTCTCCTTAGGTTCTTCCCTTCACCTAAGTCTGCGTCTCAGCCCCCAATCAGGCTTTCTCTAAAGCCCCCAGTGAGGCTTCGCACAGTTGCAATATTCAACAAAGTCTTAATGTCTTTTTAAACAACCCCTTCCGTTTAGTGAGCCCTCATCCAGACTCAGACCTCCCAAGCACTGGCCAATCTTTGACAGGGACTTCCAATGGGTGATCTCGTCTTGCTGGGTCACTCTATTAGCCTACGGCACGCACAGGCTTCATACAGGCCTTCCCTATGGCCCCCTGGTACTTGTAGTTTTCTCTAGATAAGTGGCAATGTTCAACACAGTCTCTTTGCTCAACAGAGGGGTACCAGTTAAAGACTTTCGACTGAGCGCCCACTTGGAGCCGGACCACTCCGTATCTAGTACCAAGTTTGTTCCCAAAGACCTTTTGTCTATTTATCTTCTTTACATTGCTACTGCAACCTTGAGCCTAACACAGTCAGGTCGACTATCATCTTCTTCCGACTCACCGGCTATGCTGAACTCATTGGCAATTCCTTTACCGCTGGAGTCAAGGATGGTACCTGGATGGCAACCACGTCACCCCACCCTGGCTATAAGTGAGGGGGGGTGCCACGTACCACTGACATCCATCGCAGCACCTGTCAGCTGCAATTCCTGGTCTTATGTTTCTTTCATGAGAGGGTTCGCAGGTCTGGTTTGAAAAGGGCAAGGGCAACTCCCTCCTTGACGTCCTCTCTGGTCTAGCTGCCTTTCTCCTCCGTTTGAACTGCCACCTTGGAATAGCTGCTTCCTCGTGCGTTCGGCCTTGCTCGTCATGTGCTCTTGTGCTCTGCCATTTATCCCTATGGGGAGGGGAAAGGGTAGTCAGGTGTGTGTAGTTGTCAGTAATTGCCTAATTCTGCCTGACCCTTGTGTTTGGACATGTCAGGTAAACAGCTCAGGTATTAATCTGTTGTTGTTCATGCTTTGGGAAAGTGTTTGTGGTGGAAAGGGGGGGGGTAGAGTTTCTACGTATCCTACTAGGTAGGATGGGGAAACAGTGTCACAAGGAAGGAGATACCGTGTCTCATCCTTCAGTGTCCCACTTTCACTCCCCGAGGACCCCTCACCCAGGTGATCTTCCCGCACTAGTCCACCCCCAGGAACTAGATCCAATAGCGATGCCAGTGTCTGTCCACTTGAATGACAGATCCCGGGGACTAGTGAGAGAGACACCTTCATGTTTCTCACAGAAAGGATATCTAAATTATTTCTCTTGGTAAACTGTCAAAACCTTCCAAGGCTCTATATGTAATTATTGATTTTTTAAATTAAGTTAGTTTTCACCTGCACATTTCTTTAAGGAGAATTGTCATTCTACACTTACCTTTGGTGTGGCAACACGCAAATGCATCCCGAATTTGGCAGCACTCATCATGATGGAGTGCAGCACATTGTTACCATCTCCAATCCAGGATACTGTGAGTCCTTTTAGGTGGCCATAATGTTCCTGCCAAATAAATAATGAACATGTATGTGTTAATTGCCATAAGGAACTTTAATCAAAGGAAGCATTGATTGTGGTTAAAGGTTTGTGTTGGATCTGTTCTATAGTAACTCACATACACATCTAACAGGGGGTCATTATAAGGTGGGGTCTAATGGTTAAAACAGGCGGTGTTCAGAATGGCACCTATTTTTATTTAGTATGATTTCATCGGTGTCAAGGGGTATCATCTTAAATAGTCACCCAATATTTATGCCACATCAATTTGCAAACAGACTCTTTGAGATACAACTTTTTCAGAATTATCGGAAATGAATCGTCAGTCACCTTCCATGACTAAAACATGTTCTTAAGGTAGGCCCAGTCATTATGGGATCCAGGCTTATTCATGGGTACAAACACATGTCTGTCGATCACATACTGGGGAAATTCTAGCTATCCCTAGTCAGTGAAGTGAGAACACTAATTGGGCCATAGGTGCATGTTGCACCTATACACAGGTCCCCTATCTAGAATATGTTGAACTGCATCTATTGAAATAATCCCCGTACACTCATGTTTGTGGACACACCCTCCAGTTAAAATCACTCTGAGGATGGGGCATGGCCAAGCGGCAGACAATGAGGTTGTGTCTGCTGGAAGCTCCTGCGGACAATGCTCTGACATCGTCCAATGGTCCTTTATTAAAACTTCAAATCTCCCCCTATTGCTGCTCAATCAGTGTACTCAACCCGGTGCAGAGTTTGGGGCTAGCTGACTGGAGCCGCAGAACAACAGAGAGCTCGGAATGGCGCCATTCAAAATGGCAACCGGTGCCAGAAGGACGGAGATGTGTGCCTTCTGAACTCGGCAAGAGGATCACGGCAGAGTTCCCTGAGCAAGGTGGTGAGAGTGCAGAGTATGGGGCTCAGGGCATTTCTGGGTGGTCAGGAGTACTCCCACCCTGGAGTGCTGGTGCAGAAAATCCTTAGCTGTGATGACCGAGTGTGGCAGCCGGAGCGTCGAACCCTGGGTGCTACATCGACTCATGCCAGATCTTAGATCATGGATCTGTGTCAGCAAAGCGGGCTCTCCAAACCACTACCGAGGGTTTTGAAAGGATTCACACTGGCAGGCATTCAGCGGAACCAAATGGGAAAGGCACCCATTGTTTACTCTATGTTAGAACCACTGGGGTATTGGACACACGAAGAGGGTTAGCACGCAGCATGAAGACTTGCAGGGTGCATGCAACAGACTCCAATGTGACACAAGCTAATGCCACAGTAATCATTAGGCGGCCAAACAAGATCAAGAAAGAAGGCACACTTACCGGATGTAAACCCTGTGGGACTCGTAAAGTAGGGTCAAGACAGACATATAAAGCCAGGACCAAGGGTGCAGCCATCGAACCTGTAGTGGCTCTGAAACTACCCCCATCTAGACAGTGACTCTATTATATCTAGAGCTCCTTCGTAGCAGCAGGATGTCCAAGCTTACCCCTAAGTCAAAATCTGGGGATATTAAATTCATGCTGGCAACCCAGGAGAGTAGGGGTAAGCAACCCTAAGTTGTGGCAGAGCATACCACACTCCTCACTGTTAGGAAGGCATGGTGTCAAACAGTAAGACAGGCACATGTGATCACAGTTCAAGGGTGTTTATTGAACTTCAATCGGGTTTGAAAAACACCTATCTAATCCTAAATCTAAAGATGGGAGCAAGCTACGACCATCAAATAATAATAACGCAGTCCTAGTCGAGTCTGTCAAAATTAAAGGGCCTATACTAATAAACCTATTGCCAATCCTTACTTCTAAATACAAATAGTGTGGGAAACAATGTTTTGCAAAAGAAAAGTGTTCAAGAAATGATATGTCAGGATATTCGAGCCGTTGGCTTGCCTTCCCCACGTTTTCAGCATGGGACAAGGTGGCAAAATCGAGCTTAGCACACTCTTTGGCATCTCTAGCACAAGGATGCAGTTCAAAACCTCAACATCAGGGCCTTTTGTGCCAAAGTCTATTTGCCATTCAAAGTCTCATATTTCAGAGGGCCTGATGCAACACAGCAAACATTAAAGTTCCTTTCTTCTTAGGATTTCACATATACGACTTCTCGGGTGAATTACTGTACACCCGGGGCCCGCTCTGCCAGGCTCAGACCCACTTTAACACAAAACCTTCAATTGGTCAACCCTCCTCCGGGCTCAGACCAAATGTATCCACTTTTCCAAACTTTCTCTCCTTTATCAAAACCGAAGACTTTCAACTGGGCGCAGGATTTTGCTTGACCCGTCGCAGGACCACTTTGATTCACAATTGCTTGTTCTCTTCTGGATATAACCTTTTTCTCACAGTTTAATTTTGCCACTTCTCAGCTGGGTACCTTACAGAGACCTTCGATTGAGCAGCCACGTGGTGCTGGACCCCTCTGTCAAAGGTATTATATCTTGCTTTTAAAGATCAATCACTCTTCAGAAGTTCAACATTACTTGTGTTGCTTATCACACACGTTTTAACAATGTTCGTTCCAGCGCTCCCCATACAATGTTGCTGCTTGCAACCTTGCCTTCAACACTGACCGGTCTTGTATCGATCTCCCCAACTCACCGGCTGTGATGATTTCACTGACGCTGCTTTGTTCTTGGAGTCAATGACAGTACAACGGCAGCTGCTGCTTCTCCCCGCCTTCATTATTGATACAGGAGGGCCCTGGGTATCTTTTGACGCACAATGCAGAATTCTTCAGCCTGGTTTCCTGGTCTTATGCTTTCTATTCTCATGGTTTCTGGAAAGTAACAGTTCCTTGTTGAAAAGGTCAAGGGAACTCCCCTCCTTGCGATCACATTCTGTTTTGCTGTTTTTCTTCTCTCGTTCAGCTGCTGTCTCGAAACTGTTGTTTCCTCGTGTATTTTGCCTCGCTCAGAGTGTGATCTCGTGCCCGGCCTTTTATCCATGTGGGGAAGCTTAATGGAAGTCAGGTGTGTGTGATGTTCAGTAATTGCCTGACCTTGCCTGACCACTGAATTGGGACACGTCAGGTATACTGCTCGGATGTTTGTCTGTTTTCTCTCATAGAGGGCTGTCCGTGTGAAAGTGTTTCTGTTGTAAAAGGGGGTGGGGGGTAGAGTTCCTAAATATCCTACCTGGTAGGATGGTGTAAAGGTGTTACAGGGAAGAGGATACCTTGTCTCACCATCTGGTGTCCCACTCCCCGAAGACTCCTCACCCAGGTGATCCTCCCGTACTGGTCCACCCCCAGGAACTGGATCCAAAAGCGATGGCCATGTCCTGGCCACCTGGATGACAGAACCCTGGGGACTAGTGGGTGAGACACCTTCTGGTTTCGCACACCACACAGAGGGAGACCTCACTGATGCCCCAGCCACTAAGCAAGGCCTACTTTGCTTGCTGTCCAAATTAAACAAGAGATAAATGCTTCTGGAGATAAACTATTGAAGTCAATAGTGGATCTTAATAATCAAGTGCATGCTGTGGAATCAAGGCTGGAAGAGATAGAAACTATGGTAACCAAGAAAGCTCTTGACCAAGCAGGACTCCTGAATAGAGTGATTGGACTGGAAGAACAGATACAAATGGTGTGGACAAAGCAAGAGGACCAGAAAAATCACTCCCCTACAAACAACGAGTGAGTGAGAAGCGTTCCTCGCCAGATAAAAGATCAGGATCTCGAAGAATATGTTCAAAGCTTGTCATTCAACCTATTGGGCTTTCTGGACCACACAGAGTTAGCCCTGGACGGGACTATGAGTTTACTCATCTATTCAGCAGCAGCGTAACTTTATACCCAGCGTCCTGACCAGAGTACACTATTTTAAGCAGAAAGCGAAGATCATGCAGGTGGCATTGAACCATTGAATTCTGGGTGGCAGTGATCACCTTATACCAAGATGCCTCGCCATGCTTGTTAGCTAACAGGTGGAAACTTAATATAGTGTCAGATTGACTAAGAACACAGAAAATGCAATACACATGGGGCTTTTGTGCAAACTTCTTTTTGAGCAAAGAAATCAACATTATGCAATTGTGGAAGTGAGCAAGGTGGCAGCGCTGATGGAGAGGAGCCCTAAAAGGCTTGCGGCATTGGTACATTAGGAGTCATTTACATCCCGGTTTAGACAGCAATCCATTTGGAACAGATGGAGAAGGATTCATGTCACACATCTTCCCCCTACCAAGATGGCGCACGCTGTGCCACGTGCAGGTCTAGTTCCTGCATTCAATGCACTCTCCTTCCGGCTTCCGCCTCAGTCCAGTGTCAGAGCAAGTTATAAGCAGCCATCACAGGGTCCCTGGTGCATCGCTACTCTTCTTCCAAGACGCTCCGTAAGTTCAAAACCCTTCCTGTTTTCGATTTATTATGCATTCTGCTAACATTGTTCTCTTGTTGCTACTATCCAAGACTTGCTCCATCTTCTATTCAATAGATAATCATGAACGGGGCACTTAGGAAACACTTTCCAACCTCACGGATAAAGTCTTTGTGTTAGAAAACACTGGTGCATTTCATTTTGACTCGCTACTGCAATCATCCACATAGCGTGCGCCTTCTCTCTAATACTGTCTGCTATCTTTGTGTCCCAGTGCGACTATGTTAGGCATTCTGCACCGAAACCCTCATGCTGTGAACAATGTAGGAATACACATACTTCACAACTAAATCCCGACATTGCCTTTCACCACAATTCCTGATCCTGAGATTAAACGAGAGGCGGCAGTACATACCGAAGCAGGAAAGGACCATTCAATAGGGTTTATTTCCCCAGATGGTTTCCCTAGGGCCACTGTTTTTCCCTGCTCTATCTCACTTAAGGGAAGGGAGTGTGCAGGGGCATTAGGGAGGCTTTTCATTTTACCACAGTTCTGTGTCTGATCAGGTTAGTTGTACTTTGCTTATTTATGCATGTGTAATGCTATAGAGTCTATATGTGTATGATAGACACAGGAAATCTAATAGATAGTGACACCATAAGAAAAAGTAGCAGAGTACAACTATGGATCAGATGCAGCAATAAGTGGCAGCAGTACAGTCCTTAACCTTGGAAGTACAAACCCTGAAATAAGAGAATGTTGTATTACGCCAACAGTTAGTTTGCCCTACAGTAAATCATGAAACACCTCCAGGACCTCTACCTGGCTGCAAATATACTGGCAATCCCCACAAACTAAAATAATCTTTGGATGCCTGTTTGGTTCAATTCGCTTTCAAAGCTGCTTCTTTCCCATCAGAGAGAGACAGGGCTGGTCATATGATCTCGCATTTGACAGGGGCAGCTCTTGCTTGGGCCACCACTTTAGTTACCTTAAAGACCCCAATACTAGACTGCTACCTAGCCTTCACGCACAGTCTCAAAGCAATGTTTGGAAGACATGAGATTACTGTGTCATCCAAAGAACATCTTTTGGATTTTAAAAAGGGATCCCAAGATATAGTGACCTACATCACCTGGTTTAAACAGATGGCAGCCGACACAGCTTGGCCAGATGATGCGTTAATCACATTGTTTCGTAGAGGTCTTTCAGAGGAATTGAAAGATGGGATTTCTAGAGTTCTAGAGTTCCTCGCTCTGCTAACTTAGCAGAAATGATCACACGCACAATGCAATTAGATTACGGTCTACAAGAACACCATTCAGAAAAGAAGCGCAGCAGATCTACAAGGCCATCTATTGATCTTCTCCTGTCTAACATCTAGAAACCATGCAGTTGGGGGTCAATAGAGGTCCCTTGTCTACTGATGAAAGAAACCGCAGGAGATCAATGGGTCTGTGTATGTATTGTAGATCTAAGGATCATCTAGTCTGGTAATGACGTGAGCTTAGGGCCCTTAAGGAATGTGCATATGTAATGGGTGGGATCACACAGAATAATTCTAAGTCCAAATAACCGAACCAACTCAGGAAGATAGCAAAGTACTGTTTTATTAACAATTATCTAAAACAGGAAGTTTACAACGAACATCAACTGACGTATGCTCAGTCTCTCAGTGATCTTTACACAAAACAGTTTTTATACCAAAAATAAGTCAGAAGTGATGTCATACTACGTGGCAATAATGAAAAAAACTATCAAGGGCCGGCACTGGCCAAGGGAAACATCTAAGTATACTTTTCTATAGGATTGTGATTGACTGTTCATTATCAGGTGGACAAAATGTGCCTACCTCTAAAACATGTAATCTTCAGGAACATTAGATACACAGTTTCTCATTGGTCTTCAAACTATAAGATCCTTCATTATATGGACTAATATAATTGGTTGGCATGCCTGTACAGTGTCTGGAACATTTGGTTCATTTAGCAACATGTAAGCCCAGACCCAGTTGCAAAGAGATGGGGCATGACACTACCTCCCCACCCAATCAGCCTAGCATATCTCATCGCCCATGCCTTCTGCCATGAAGATTGTCTTTGTACTTGGCCTTGCAAAGAATCTTTGTCTTTGAGAATGCACAGGAGTGAGGGCACTCACTATCGTGTCTGGGACTCCAAGTTCAAACTCTACTTTCATCCTTGGCTCACGTGACAGGAGACCACAATTTGGTCTTGTTTTAAATGCTGTAAATGACTAAAACTTGGCACTCCTGGTGTTCTTTCTTTGCACCTTAACAAGGGAAGATTTATCCTCTGCACGTTTGTTGATTTCCAGAATAAATAGCTGACCTTGGCTGCTTCAGTCTTGACTCCAGGCCAGACAACCTCTTCTTGCAGCTCCACAATTCTTCTTATTCTTGCTGTGACACAGTTTTCTCTTCCCCACTTCATGGGTCCTGGCTTACTAAATTCATGATACCAATGTCCAGCTTCTATATAATGGCAGCGTGACCTGCCTTCTATTCACTACGTATAGCCAACTTCTATGATGACCTAGTCTACCTTGTGTTTCAGCATCTGTACATTTATTGAAGGGTTGATTTTCTGCAGCACTTCGTGCACGAGTAATCTTCTTTGTATTTAGAAGTTCACTTGATTCTTTACTTCATCATTAGTTTCTTTAGGATCTGTACATTCTCTTCAGTTAGTATCTCGGGACGTCGTACACACTTTTTATGATGTCACTAGCCTCTTTTATTTGCTCTTTCTCATATTCCGTCAGGGAGTTCCTCCCTTAGGTTGTCATCAGTTTGGGGATACATTCGGTAGGGTTGTTTCAACGGGTATCTTCTTTCGAACAAACACTACGGTATTGGCACAACTGCTTGTGTCAAACACAGAACAATCTCATGTCTCCAACATATAGGAAGAAGGGGAACAGGATCTCCTGCAGAGGTATGCAGCTGCTCCTCTACAGCCCTATCGCTCCTCCGAGGTGACAGGAAACACTTTGTCACGATCGTTGGGGGAACCACCTTCAGGGAAGAAGAGGTTGGTTCCCTGATTCAATATCAAATACAATCATCCACTCTACAAAACAACTATCACATGGATTCCTCGATGGTAATACTCAATGTGAAATTCATACTCCCCAATTTAGAGATACATAATATACCTACATTCATAGATTGTGGAGCAGCAGGTGTCTTTACTGACGATCAGTGGGCCAGTAGAAATGGAATACCTCGAACATACAAGGAGGTTTCTATCCCGGTGGAAGAAGCAGATGGTAGTCCTTTAATTTCCAGTCCTATAAGAGAACAGATGATTCCCGTATTGATGTACATTTCCTCTCACAAGGAACAAATAACTTTTGATATAATCAAGGCTGCTCACTACCCGGTAATATTAGGTTTACCTTAGTTAAGGTGAACTTGAGACTTCCAGCCTTTTAAGATGAGTAGAAATACCCTGGAGATGGATGGGGATGCAGATTTTAATCAAACATCAATAATTCAGATGACACAAATAGATTGGCAAAAGTGTGTCTGTTTTAATGCAAGTAACTAAAACAGGGTGTACAACGAACATCAGCAATCGCTTGATATTCAACTCTCAACTCATTTGAGAAAAAACAACATTTTTATAGACCAAATGTGTCACTACTGACTTGTAGTTCTGCATCATTACCAACGTCATCCTACATGGAAAACTTCTCAAATCTATCGGGAAGCGGGATTGGCTCTAAGCAAATAACTAAACATAGGTGTTATATCTGTATAGAGTAACAGAGAGAAATAATTGGATATTTAACATCAGGTGGGGCAACTAAGCCCTCCATTCAAAATGGCCACTATGAACGTCACTAAATGTACGACATCCCATTGGCTACACAATCTATAGGAAACCAACTATGTGGTCCTCTACAATTGTTTGGCTTCTAACCCCCATCAATAACTTTCCACTTACGTGAGCAGCATGCAGACTGAACAACCAGGTGCGGGTGAGCTTGTCTTGATAGCAGCTTCCCACCAATGAAAAGTACACTCTTTCACCACCACAATGTTTCAGTGTCAATTAGTGTTGGAAGTTGGCCTTGAGTCTGTACTGTTCTCTGAGATTTTTTAAGGAGTATGGGTACTGTCTGGTTTCCTTGCGTAGGTGTGATCTCTTCATGCGTCCAACTTTCTTCCATCTATGACTGGACACCACAATTTGAGCCTTTTTCTTGTATTTGATTTTATACCTCAGCAGTCCTCTGATGTCTTTTGTTTTCACTTGATCTTCTTGAACAGGAGCTTATGTTCTTTCACGTTAATTGTATCTAATGTCAGCCAACTTTAGTTCTGATAAGACCTTGGCTCTTTGGTTTATCAAACGCCTTAGCTGAAATATTCTCTTTAATTCAATTGCTTTTGTAACTGCAACACTGAATTGAGGCCTTTCTTGTTGCTCAAGACTGCTATATACGTAGTGGAACTTTCATTCTTTATTCAATCCATATGTATCTTTGAGGTATATATGTATATGTTGGCACTTGCAGCGATCTATTTACTATAAGCATTTGGCTAGCTTCATGATTGATTGCTGCTTGCATTTCATTGCATCTGTACATGTTTAAACTAACTAAGTATCTTCATCATGCGTATGGCATAAATCTCCTTATCTTGATCTCAAGATGTCACTTATCCTTAGTACTTCTTCATTCTTCATAAATCGTCTGCCTCTCTGGTCTTGTTATCTTCTATATATGCCGTCAATTCAGTTTCTTATGACGTCCCCATTCATCCTGGTCATTCAGTTTCTTTGTTTCATCAGGAAAAATTCAAATTGGCCATCATATTGTCTTGGATGTCGGTATGGTTTCCTTAATGGATACTTCATTTCCCATATTCTCTAAGCCATAGGTATTCTTTTGGGTACTGCACAGAGTCATTGCTCTTCTTCTTGCCTTCTGATTGGTGTAGTATAAATCACATACTTTGGTTCATACTTTTCAGGTAATGTAGGTGGGGTAGGTGGAGTAGGGGTACTTGGCTCCTCCTCTACAAAGGTCACATAGTCCTTATATAAATTGGACAGCTGAATCCATGTTTTTATTTTCTGAGTATTGTGTATCACACTGCCTTGGAGAAGGATCAGTGGGTTTTCATACCTCCTTGCCTCCTACTACAGTCCATGTCTTCTACCATGATCAATAACATCTCAGTCATACCTGAACCTTATAGGGAATACCAAGATGTATTTACTGTACAGAAATATTCTGGATTACCCCCTCATTGTAGGGATGATTCTGTAATCCAACTCTTACCTGACAAACCGATACCTTTTGGTATAATGTATATACTTTCAGAAAAAGAAAAATCAGTACTGAGGGATTACTTGCATAACAATTTCCAGAATGGGTTGATCACTGAATCAACCTCTCCGGCCGGAGCTTCTTTGTTTTTTGTTTCCAAGAAAAACACAGACGAACTACATCCCTGCATTGACTATCATGGACTAAATAAAATAAATGTCCCAGATCATTACCCCATGCCATTAATCCCAGACATACTTGAAGCTGTTAAAGGTGCATCCATTTATACCAAATTAGATCTCTGGGGTGCTCACCATCTCATCTGAATCAAAGCAGGTGATGAATGGAAGACAGCCTTCATACTCCCTTTGGACATTTTGAGTATAATGTAATACCCTTTGGTTTATCAAATGCCCCTGCCATCTTTCAACGATTTATGGATTATTTGTTTGCCGATCTATTACTACACTCAGTAATTGTATATCTCAATGATATCCTTGTTTTTTCACACAGTTCTTCTGATCATAGCCTTCATGTTCAGACGGTACTGCCTAGGTTACAAGAACAACATCTGTTTTGTAAGCTGGAGGAATGTGAATTCAACCAATCACATATCTTGTCTTGTCTGCTAAAGGCACGTCTATAGATCCATGGAAGGTATTTGCTGTATTGGATTGGCCTTCTTCTGTCCACAGTGAAAGAATGACAATGTTTTCTGGGATTTGCTAATTTTTATGGGAAGTTTATATCTCTCTATTCACTCACAATACTCCCTTTAATTGCTCTATTGAAAAGGGGAGTTTCCTTTTCCTCGACTGACGAGGCTCAATGCACATTTACTTAACCTAAAACGTTATTCCCCTTGGCACCGATTTTGAAGACATCTGATAAGAATAAAGGTTTAATAGTACAAATCGACGCTTCACATTATGCTTTAGGGGAGGTATTGTTACAAGTTTCAGCACAAAGAAAAGAATGCCAGGTGGATTATTTTTCCAAGACCCTATCTCCCTCACAGCTAAACTAATCTGTCCTGGTAAAAGAACTCCTAGCTGTGAAAGATCCTTTCCAGAGTGCAGATATATTCTCTTGGGTACAACATTTCCAGTGCTGTTCAGGGCAAATCATCAGAATCTGAAGAGCCTTCAATTTGCTGAGACTAGGAACAGCTGTCCAGCTAGGTGGGCTCATTTGTTTTTCTCCATACAATGTTACATTTACCTTTATCCTAGGCTGGGCTAATCTCCAGGCTGATGCCTTATCAAGAAAGGACACTGGATTCACTCAACGTTTCCAATCAGCACGTCTTTTTCCTAGGGCCATATTCATTCATGTAGTCTCTGATTTTCTTCACACTGTTCATAGAGAGACAGAAGCTAATATCAATTTATGTCAAGCTACTGCCACCAACTTCAATCTGATTTGCAAAGATGGCTACTACTTTCATGGTGAAAAGATGTATCTTCCCACATCTGCACTTCAATGCAAAGCCCTGTGTATGTGTCCTGACCCAGTGGCTGCTGGTCATCAAGAAATTGCCAATACCCTTGATCTCATACAGAGACACTTTTGGTGCCCTACTAAGGTTCACGACATCCAGGACTACATCTCTGCATGTACCATCTGTTTACAGACTAAAGTTAAAAGGAAACCTCCTCTAGGTAATCTAGTAAGGATACCAATGCCCACCAAACCTTGGCAGATCATCTCCACAGACTTTATGGTGGATTTGCCTCCTTCTAGGGGATTCACTACTGCTATCGGGACTATCGACTATTTTACCAAACTTGCCCATTTCCACACCTTACCCGAGGTTTCTTCTGCCTCCCAAATGGTTAGAATATTTATTGACACCACATTTTCATGGCACAGTATTGTTTCAGATCGTGGTCCTCAATACACCTCACGTTATTGGCAACAGATCTGTACTGTTTTTAATATCCAAAGGGCGTTAAGTTCAGGTTTTCATCCTCAAACCAACGGTCTGACAGAGCGTTTGAATCAGACCTTTAAGGGATATTTACGTTGTTTTATTTCAGCCGCCAGGATGATTGGGTGGGATTGTTGCCATTAGGGGAGTTTGCTTACAACAACGCCAAACATTCTACTCTGGGTTCCAGCCCCTTCTTGTGTACTTACAGATTCCATCCTTTCTGTTTTCTGATGATTTCTCCAACCTATACCAGGTTTCCGGATGTTTATGCTTTAGTTTCATATATCCAACAGGGCCACAAAGTTGCTGCTATAGCTCTGAACGAAACTCAAGACCGAGTCAAGCGGTCTGCTCATTGTCAACTCACTCCAGCACCTGTCATTTCTTCAGATGATATGGTATGGCCTGCTTCCCGCTTTCGGACACATCTTTTGGTAGCTTCTAAGCTTTTGCAAAGACACTTTGGTCCTTTTAAGTTTCTGGACAGTAGAGGATCAGCTTCCTTTTTGCTTCAACTTCCTCCCTCTTGGTCCAGAATTCATTGTGTTTTTCATATATCCCAATTGAAACCGGATTTGTCTGACCGTTTTCTTTGTCATTCAGTTCCTCGTCCTACTCAAGTGGACACCATCTTGGGTCTAGAGTTTGAGGTGTCCGGTGTATGTGACTCTCATTACCACCATGGTCATCTCCAGTACCTGGGAACCTGCGTCATCGGTTCATGCTTCTAGGTTGGTTCGCCGGTCTCATAGATTTCATCGCGGCAAGCCGGGCCGTTCTCCTCTTGGGATGGGGCATATTGTTACATTCCAATTTAGACAACAATCCATTTGGAATAGATGGAGAAGGTGTCATGTCACACAACTTCCCCGTACCAAGATGGTGCCCATTGTGCCGTGTGCATGTCTAGTTCCTGTATTCGATGCACCCTGCTTCCTGCTTCCTCCTCAGTCCAGTGTCAGAACAAGTTGTAAGCAGCCATCACAGGGTCAACAGTGCGTTGCTACTCTTCTTCCAAGATACTCTTTAAGTTGGAAACCCTTCCTGTTTTCTATTCTACATTCTACTAACGTTGTTCTCCTGTTGTTACTATCCGTGACTTGCTACATCTTCTATTCAATAGCTAATCCTGAACAGGGCACTTAGGAAACACTTGCCTACCTTGCACATGAAGTCTTCATGTTAGAAATTACTGGTACGTTTCACTTCGTCTTGCTACTGCAATCATCCACATAGCGCGCTCGCTCTCTCGAACACTGTCTGCTATCTTTGTGTCCCAGCGCGACTGTGTAAGGCATTGTGCACCAGAACCCTCACGCTGCGAACAACGTAGGAATACACAGACAGCAGAACTGAAGTCCGACATTGCCTTTCAACACAATTCCTGATCCTGAGATTAACTGAGAAGCGGCACTACATACTGAAGCACGAATGGACCAGTCAATAGGGTTTTCTTCCCCAGAGGGTTTCCCTATGGCCACTGTTCCTCCCTGTTCTATCATTATTAAGGGAAGGGAGTGTGCAGGGTTTTTAGAGAGGCTTTTCATTTTATCACCTATGGGCATGGTTTATGCCGCCAAGAATTGGGCCAGTTCTGTGTGATCGGGCTCCGTTGCGCGTTATCTTTACCACCGTATGTGTGTGGGACCTGCCGGTCCCGCTGTATCCGTGCAACAGGCTGCTCCTCGCTGCACCGTCATAAGTGGCCGCTTGCTGCGTTCTACTACGAGACCTCACGGTCAGGCCCGCTGGCGGGGGTTCATGTGCCTCCCTCACGCTTGTAGAGCAGGTTTCAACGGGTGCTAGCAGGTGAGCAGATCCTCTGCTAATTACATCTGCCTCTAGCCTGCCTTGATTCAAAGTTCGTCCCACCTTCTATGCGCAGGAGTTGTGGTCCCTAACATTGCTGCCTTGTGTGGCTTTACCGGCCTTTCCGTCTTTTCCGCCCCGCCTGATGCCTCACTTACTTGTTGAGTGATGCAGGTGATCCAGTGGGCCCTGCCGGGTCCTCCGATGCGATTACAGTGGGCCACCTCTCATCGACCGCGGCGGCCCCCCCGGGGCTGTTTGGGCCTCACTCAGCCCTCATGGGACCCCTTCCCATCTGGGAGCCCAGCGTTCTGCCGCCGGTTCCGGGGTAAAGGCCTCTTTACTGCCGCGGCCGGTGCTGGATCCTGTCAGCCAGGGGGCGATGCTGCTTGTTCTGGTGTCCGTAGCTTACGCTGTGGTTCGGGTTGCTGTCCGTGCTCTGTGCCGTCTGCGTTGCTTTGGGGCTTGGTGTGGGGCAGGCTTCATGTTCAGCAGTTGGCACCAAGGATCCAATCGATACTGAGACCCAAAATGCATCTGTAGATAAGCCGCCTCCCAGCCTTACCTGTAGTACTTCGACTGAGAACTTGTCCATGTGTTCAGGGATCAGCTCCTTTCTCCGGCTAAGACCATTTAGGGCCCCTAAGCCTCCAAGCAAACCAAGCAACCAAGGTATTCAATCCTCCCTTGATTCACCTGCTAAGGAGGCTCATACAGTTTGAGGCTGTAATTGTAACCAAGTGCTTGCCGAACTGGCAGCTAATAAAAGACTGCTACTAGTCCTGCTAGAGAGCCAAGGAGGAATCCAGGGGGTTCTTACCATCGCTCAACCTGCTGTTGTGAGGCCCTACAATCTACCTTTGGACCGACCCTCCAAGCTGAATACATCTATCCCAGCGACTCTGGAAGGAAATGTTGACTGCCATAAATTCATCGCAGTGAGATCTCCTGTGGCCATTACCTCCAGTGAGCTTAATGTTCCACTGCAGCTGCTACAGTACAACATGACCAGGGAGTCTATTAAGACTCACAATTCTTATACAAAGACTATTCCATTGGAGGACCGAGATTACAGCTCAATGGGAACCCAATTTCCTGATGTGAAGGAAACTAGAGCTTGTAGACCCCGCTACAGAGTGAGTACGTCTAAGAGCTATGACCAAGGAAACGCCACAATAATTCTTCATGGGGTACCTAAATTGTCTGCGAATAATTGAGAACCAAAGGAGGCTCTTTTGTACAAATGCCTATTTTGGCTTTGCACTGTCAGAGGTTGTGCTTTGTGTCCAGGGAAGCCATGGTGGGCTGCAATAGAGTGTCAAACGAAGGCAATAACCGCTATGACTCTGTAAAACTGGAATTCTGGAACCATAGAGCAGCCAAAGGGGTCCTGGGAAGCTTTTTAGTGTGGAGGTCGGATGCCCAAGAGTGGATTTCAATAAGCCTGTACCCTCATCCAGGACTTGTCGGCCGGCCTGGAATTACTCCACCCAACCAGCTTCTATCTGGCGCAAATCTCATAACCCTGGCGACAAGACCAATTAGGAACCAACCTGGCCTGGGAGTGGGTCTACGGAATGTGTGGTGTCCCGAATCAGGCTTTGAGCAAAATATTGCAATTCACTTTAGCCCTTGAGGTTCCCTCTTTCTTTCTTCTTCTTCCTTTTTCTTGATACAATATTTTGTGTGAGGATGTACTTTGATGGCTGAAATAAAGTTATTTGATGCTCTATATATTGGTTTATGGCAAACGTTCAATACAACATGCAATTCTGTTTAATCCACAACATTATTAGTGGATCTACTAATGTGAATTTAGATTTAAATCATTTTAATCTTGTACAGTACATTATTAAAATGTAATTAGCAGTTACAACCATCAGTTTACATTTCATGACAGTATACAGTTTAACACAATATTAAACCATATAAATATATATTATTAAGGAAGTGATGAAATAAGTGACTTCCACCCAAAGCTCCTGAAGATCCCCCAAAGAGGCTTTACCTTCATACAACCTTGTGGCAGCAGACAGCAGAGCACTTTGTGGCATCCACCAGGCGAAGCCAAACTGCACACACTATGAAACACCAAACAAGAAACTAAACCAATTGTACACAAATCACCCCACACACACTCATACACCAAACTCCACATAATGTCTACCAACTAAAACAAACCAGCACACAGGATTGTTTTTCCCGAACTGAAGCTACCAACAGCACAAAGCTTGTTTACACGTTTCCCTCTCAGTCCCACTAACTAAATCATTCCAGTCCTCCGTCCTTTTCAGATTCGCCATAGCACCAGGAAACCATGAAAATGGCAGCATTGCATGGTATAAATCACAATATCATAACATATCCGCTGTGTGTAACTGCATGCGCGCCAGCGATTGTTAATGGTGGGTGACAAGGGAAAACATGGTGGCCACCATCTCTATGGATCCCTACAGACCATGCCAATCTTCTGCACATGCAACTATATGTGTAGAATCCTTAACGATCCATAGCTCTCCAGCCACACCAAAATTGTGGTGTGGGTGTATATGCATTAGAATTCCTACAGGGAGTGGGGAAATGCAAGGAGCGGAGTTCCTGCTCAGCATTCCAACTCATACTGGGATCCCTGACCAAAGTGGAAGAGATGCTGTAATGAACGCAGATAACTGTGCGTTTTACCTCATTCATGACAGTAAAAATATGAGCCTCTGGGAATCACCTCCGGTCACTTTGTGTACATTCCATCCCACCAGTCCCAGTCTCAACGTTTCTATGAGTAAATACCACCAGACAAAACACTGACATGAATGTTTTAAGAGTTTTAACTCCACTCCTAGTATGTGGGGGTTAAGTAGTGGATGGTGGCATTGGTATCATGACTGTTTAAAATCTCATCAGAATGTAGAGGCCCTTACCAGCTGCATGTATGTACATATGATCACCAAGAGACAACTGGTCATAGTGTGCTCACGCCAACCAATCAATGAAAAGCACCTCTCGACAGAGTGTATACATTTTTCTAAACATTTAGATGAGTCTGTCAAAGAGTGTATAATCCTACCATCCCAAGATGCATCACTCAGAAGAGTGTACACTGTGATGAATCCTTCAGAGTCCTCACAAAAACCCTAAAGTCTCCTTCCAGGTGGCCAGGGAAAGGCAGACGCTTCCTGATCCTGACCCTGGGGGGACAGTATTAGCTGGGAGGATCACCTGGGAGGAGAAGGCCCCCATGGGAACACGAGAACTTTGTTGGATGAGACACTGTATTTGTCTTCCTCAAGGAAATACAGGAAAATGTAATGGCTTGCTGTCGGAGAGAGTTTTTATTTTCTCAAACTGACTGCCATAATATAGATGATGATAACCACAAGCAGTTATGTTCTGAGAGCCAGAAAAACCCTCTTAAAATCATTGACATTCATAGACATAAAACATAGACATAAGACATAGTATTAAGGAAGAGATGAAATAAGTGACCTCCACCCAAAGCTCCTGAAGATCCCCCAAAGAGGCTTCACCTTCATACAACCTTGTGGCAGCAGACAGCAGAGCACTTTGTGGCATCCACCAGGCAAAGGAACAGCAGGAAAGACAAGGGAGCCTGGCATTTGACCTAAATCCTGAACACTACCTTGGTACTCCTAAAATTGGACTACTGCCTGAGCCTACTCCTTGGTCTCCTCCTCAACATTTTCTCCCCTCTCAAAAAAGTTCTGAACTTTGGTACACATTTCCTATACACAGCCTGCCCAGATCCTCCCCCACTAGCGCTCGCCGACAGCATGCTGAATGCCTCTCCATGCAGAATCACTCACTGTTCAATTACTTAATATTTGTCTGTGAATCGACCCATGGTTCTGCCTCCTTATACCACATGTCTCCTCTTTCCCCAAACTTTCCATCCCATAACCTCCTGCACATCGTTCTACATCTGTTTCTTTTCTCTTCTTGATGCTCTCAACTGGAATGCCCTCTCCACCTATAAATCTATCCTATCATTTGAATGATTCCAAATCAGCCGTAAAATGTCATTCGCTAGCCAGCAAATGGGCACCTCCCACGACTGCCCACAAGATAGCCCCAATCCAGCCCTGTAGATATAGCATTTCTATGCATGTTACTTGGTGGCTCAGGCTCTAGGCCTTAGAACTAAAATACTACTTATGTCTGTTCCATGTGTCCATCCCTGGTGTTTATCCCCCTTCATCATCCCTACATCATGAGAGTTTTTTTGCACATACATCCACCTCCTCTACGTAAAGGCACCCTGCACAGGAACTGCCTCTCTTATATGTATTGGCTCCTCTGTATGTCATTTCTGTGAGATGTGACATTCTTATTCTAGCTAGAAATTGGGCAGGACATCCTGCACAATTTTAGCTTTGGGAGGAACACCCTCTCAAGATTTATTGAGTTGAAGATGTAATGTTTTGGTTAGATAATCGGATTTTACAGAGCCGGTCGTTTTTTATGTGCATCTCTACTTTAATACTGTACCTGTATAGTGAGGTAATCAGCTAAGATCTGGAGAGGATGGTACAACTCGGACAACCCATTGACTATTGGGATTGAAGCTTCTTGTGCAAGCAGGTCCAGGTCAGAGTGTCGGTACACGCGGGCCAAGACTGCGTCTGTCATCCCTGATAACACCCTAAGGGAGAAATAATGTGAGACTGTCAAGCATGCTGCAAAGGGAATGTACCACCTATACATGGTATCAAACTCATTTAAAGAAATCAGAACCCTTATGACCCATAGTTTAGCAAGCGATACAAAGCAGGTGACAACCATGAAGTTTGCTCTGAGTGATGTGGATTTTTCTGTGATCATTAAAAGTCTCATTTTAATGAGGATAAGGAATCTGGCGGAGTAGAACCTCACTGAATCCATTTACAAATCTGGCACTTACTGCACAGGATTATCTTGGTTATCTGCCTTCAGCGGATACAGGAACAAGAACTGAGGCGTATGCCATAATGCTGTGCCTAGATCAGCTACATGTCGAACATACTCCTGCATATACTCCAATTTTGGGTATAGCCCACGTATGGAATTGAGCTGAATTTTGTAGCATAGTCACTGTATTGAAAGTAGCACATTTTTTAGTATAGCCACTGTTTTGAATTTAGCTGAATGTGGACTGTCCACTAACCTACTAAAAACTCTCCAGTATCCTGAATACTCACCCTCAAACACAAAACAAAACACACTCATACCTCTACCGCAGCAAAAACCTAAAACCACCACAAACTGCACACACTATGAAACACCAAACAAGAAACTAAACCAATTGTACACAAATCACCCCATACACACTCATACACCAAACTCCACATAATGTCTACCAACTAAAACAAACCAGCACACAGGATTGTTTTTCCCGAACTGAAGCTACCAACAGCACAAAGCTCGTTTACACGTTTCCCTCTCAGTCCCACTAACTAAATCATTCCAGTCCTCCGTCCTTTTCAGATTCGCCATAGCACCAGGAAACCATGAAAATGGCAGCATTGCATGGTATAAATCACAATATCATAACATATCCGCTGTGTGTAACTGCATGCGGGCCAGCGATTGTTAATGGTGGGTGACAAAGGAAAACATGGTGGCCACCATCTCTATGGATCCCTACAGACCATGCCAATCTTCTGCACATGCAACTATATGTGTGGAATCCTTAACGATCCATAGCTCTCCAGCCACACCAAAATTGTGGGGTGGGTGTATATGCATTAGAATTCCTACAGGGAGTGGGGAAATGCAAGGAGCGGAGTTCCTGCTCAGCATTCCAACTCATACTGGGATCCCTGACCAAAGTGGAAGAGATGCTGTAATGAACGCAGATAACTGTGCTTTTTACCTCATTCATGACAGTAAAAATATGAGCCTCTGGGAATCACCTCCGGTCACTTTGTGTACATTCCATCCCACCAGTCCCAGTCTCAACGTTTCTATGAGTAAATACCACCAGACAAAACACTGACATGAATGTTTTAAGAGTTTTAACTCCACTCCTAGTATGTGGGGGTTAAGTAGTGGATGGTGGCATTGGTATCATGACTGTTTAAAATCTCATCAGAATGTAGAGGCCCTTACCAGCTGCATGTATGTACATATGATCACCAAGAGACAACTGGTCATAGTGTGCTCACGCCAACCAATCAATGAAAAGCACCTCTCGACAGAGTGTATACATTTTTCTAAACATTTAGATGAGTCTGTCAAAGAGTGTATAATCCTACCATCCCCAGATGCATCACTCAGGAGAGTGTACACTGTGATGAATCCTTCAGAGTCCTCACAAAAACTCTAAAGTCTCCTTCCAGGTGGCCAGGGAAAGGCAGACGCTTCCTGATCCTGACCCTGGGGGGACAGTATTAGCTGGGAGGATCACTGGGAGGAGAAGGCCCCCATGGGAACACAAGAACTTTGTTGGATGAGACACTGTATTTGTCTTCCTCAAGGAAATACAGGAAAATGTAATGGCTTGCTGTCGGAGAGAGTTTTTATTTTCTCAAACTGACTGCCATAATATAGATGAAGATAACCACAAGCAGTTATGTTCTGAGAGCCAGAAAAACCCTCTTAAAATCATTGACATTCATAGACATAAAACCCCCTATGAGTCCCAGAGAAATAAGGAAGAAGAGTCTTTAAATATTACCAATTTAAATCCTTCTGTAAAGTCAAAGAATTCATGGAATCCGTATAGTACTTTGGAGGATAGTTATAAGATGAATAGTGAATGTAGTAATTGTAATTTCACTTAGAAAGCTGAATTTCATATTGTGGACTTCAAGTCCCATAAATCCCACCAAAGAACTGGCATGAAGAAGAGGACTGCAGAAACACAAGACTGCAGGTTGCAGTCATTTAGGAATAATGGCCCACACCTGAGGAGGACTGGGAGGCATACAAATCCCCCTCAGGTGCAGGCTGTGAAAAGGAGCAGTAGTAGAAGATTAATTAGTTGTACTACCTCCACGTGGCAGCAGCAGCAGAGGTTGTGTGTGAGCAGAGATGCTGGGACCATGGTGACGTGTAAAGGAGACGCTGGTCCTGAGAGGGTCTTTAATGCTCAAGACCGTATTGGAGAGCTGGTGCAGAGGGAAGCGTTGGGAATGACGACTCTTCCTCTGAGGAGCACAGCTGCAGAGGTTGCACAGCAGAAAGCGCACCTTTTGATAATGTTCCCCCCTTTCTGCTAAGAAACAGTGGCAGGCGGACACTGACGTGTTGTGGGAGCCAGAAGAGCCCTACTGGTGACATATGTGAGTCGCAGAATACCATGGAAGAGAGATTTCCGGACTGTGTGGGGAAACTGAAGCAGAGGACCTGGAGGCAGCAAGGCGAACGGGTGCGCACGCCAGACTGGGTGAGTTCACTGTTAGATAATGACCCCGGACCACTCCTTACCTGCCTGCTGGCCAAGTCCAGGGGCCTTAACCATAGAAACGTGGTAGACAAAGTAAAACAAGTGAAGAAGAAATTTTCTGAATACCGAACGAATAGAAAGCAAGTTAATTCTTCTATTATCAACCATGCTGATTTGAAAGGGAACAGATGGCAAATTAAGAACTTGATTATCATACCAGGACAGTGTTATTGTGACATTGTGGGGCATAATAAGAGCCTGCTACAAAAAGGGGCAATATCTAAAACAGAAAAGATAAACCATCATTGCCAAAGCCAAAAGAGAAACATACCTAGGCAATTAATAAAGAAACAGAATGGCCAAAGCCAAAAGAAGGCAGTTGATACTTTCAGTGCTGGTAAAATGTATTACCCATATGAAAAGGCTTTCCTAGGAGCGAATGTATTAAACTCACATTCCCAAAGTCAAAGATGTGTGAAGTTAAAACAAAAGCTTTTTCAGCAGTTGGTTAGTGGAAAAGGTGATGAACAAGAGTGGCAGGAAGGCTGCCCTTCTGAAGGAAGACTTTCAGAGGGAATGGAGCATAACCTTCAGAGAGTGTCGCAGCCATGCAGGTATAGCAAACAGCACCAGTGTGGTTCTTGTTTCCCTTGAAGTGTTTCTTATATTTGATGTGGAGCAAAAGACATTGCTAACCTGTTTGAGTTCAACCTTTACCACAGAAGTACTTACACATAGTAGATTGTTCTGATCTAGCAGGAGAGTACACCAGAGCCGAGAGCCTTGTCTTATTAAGCTTGGCTGGGAAGTTGGCCAGCTGGAAGCCATTGAAGTACTGTGGCATAGTAAAAGGTCTTGAATAAGAAGTTGAAGAACCACTGAAGTGTTTTTTGTGGATTAATGCAGAATCATCCTAGCCAATCAATACCATCGAAGGAAGTGTTGTGTGAAATGCTGCAGAAGTATTTAAGTTTGTCAAACAACTGGTTTTGTGAAGTAGTGCAGACATATCCTGACAAAGACCTTTTTGTTGAAACCAATGAAGTAAGGACATACTCTAAGTTGCTGAACAGGAGGTGTTTCAAAAACAGTGTTGCAAGTAAAAAGAGGAAAGCATTGTGGAACACTTGTGAATTATTGGTTGAAAGCAAGTTGGAACTTTGTGCCATCAAGTTGGAACTTTTGAGTTATCCAGTTGGAATTTTGTGTTATCAAGTTGGAACCAAAGGAGAACTGTAGTTGAAATTTGTTACGAGACAAGATTTCCTTGACCCTTTTTTTGAACTGTTGAAGAAAATACTGCTTAAAGCGGTGGAAGGTGAATTCACCCAAATTAGAAGGAGAAACAGATGTTATGATGTGAATTTAACTGTTATATTTGATGCTGTTGAACTGCCATATATTGCCATGTTAAGTTGTGTATGTTTAAGTGTGAGGGACAGAATTCTTTTGTTAGAGTGTTTCCTTTAGTTTATTTTAGCAGGGAAATCCTCGTCAGGGTATGGATAGTGAGGCATTAATCCAACCTTTTGAGTTAATAAAATGTAATCTTTTGAAAATCCTTCACAAAGTTGTCTGTCTCACATTTATGACCCCTCACAACACATTACATTAGTGAGATGCACTTCACATCAGAATGTATATTTCCAAATACTCAATTGTGATGGACTAGCCCCTGCGATCGTAAAATACCCATGAACATCATTACTGTGCGGCAAAACATTTTAGGGTGTACTTGCTTTTATCAGTGACAGTCCCCTGTGTAAAAGTGTGATACATTCTCAATTTTCAGGGGGATCTTCATTGGGGGGTTGTATACCTTCTTCTCAGGGAGAGTTATCGCTCGTCTGAGTGTACACAACGCAAGACTATAGTATGTCAGAGCCACAATGCATACTAAGTAAGAGTAAGACAACTTAGTAAGAAGTAGCATTTGCTGGAGTGTACACTATACTTGAGTGTGCCATATACAATCCTGCGATTACTGAATGGCACCTCTCATCACAGTGTAAACATTAGCATGAACAGTGAAGACAGCCACTCATCCGAGTGTATCATTTTATCATGAAGTCACACCACTTGTCACAGTTGACATGTCACTTTTATCAGGAGATTGTAACTCACAACCCAGTGTATACAATATCATCATCACTAAGAGTCACTGCGTGTTATGTGTGTATCTCTGCCTCCCGCTAAGCAGTTGGAGAGGGTGCAACACAAACCTGCTCCAAGTCAGAGCAGAATTACAGAATGGGGATCATTTATAACTCTGTTATTTTGTTACAGAACTGGTCAATCCGTAACAGTCTCCGTAACAGAACACAACTGGTGTTCCTCTCAATTAAAGAGGCCAAAATATTCAGACAATTAGAGCATGCAAAGTGTTTCGGCCAATCAGGTCACGGAATGTGCAGCCAGCTTTTATTGGTCAGTAATGACCTTCCCTTTGTCAGTCCTTTCCCTCGCCTGCCCCTCACCAGCAGGCAGAAAACCACACATGCGCACAATGGAGATGCCAGCGCAAACAGATGCAGAGATAATGCACTGCATCTGTTATCCAAGCATTATGTAACAGCAGATTTGATAGCTGCCAATAACACTGTAGTGCGCAGATTCAGGAATTCAGGAATTAAGCAATATGTCCCGAGCTGGGGGGCATTATCTCTTCAGATAATGCCCCGGGTGCATAGTTAATGCTCCCCCCAGCGAGAAGCCTATTGCTATTAGTAAGACCGGGTGTCTTTTTAAAGTTGCAAAACACCAGTGGCGTCAGGCAACTGAAAAAAGAAAAAAATGAAACAAATGGCTGCCATGGAACGAGGAGAAGAGATTGCACGTGGTCCCTTCTCCCTTTCATGGCGGTCATTGAAAAACTAAGAAAAAAGTAAACAAAAAAGATGGCCTGCATGGAAAGGGAAAAGGGACTACATGCAGCAGATAAGTTACATATGTTACATGTAGTCCCTTTGTCCTTTCCATGGCGGCCATTTGAAAAAAATAAATAACCAAAAAAGATAGCCACCAGGGAACGGGGAGAAGGGACTACGTCTAGTCCCTGCTCCCTTTCCATGGTGGCCAGGACATGGCTGCGACTGGCCGACAAAGGCTTTGTCGGGCTGGTAGACCCGGCGAGGGCCAATGAGCTTGCTTGTTACAAGCTCATTGTCCCTCGCTGGGTACTAATGAGGAATAATATTGTGCTGCCCGTATTCAGGTACAGCTCTCTTTATTCCTGGAACTCCCATTGATGCTGAGAGGAGGTGGACACCTGCTTCCCTCAAACAGTGTTGATCCAGAGGAGACATGAGGCACTTGAAGGAAAAAGTGCTGAGCTGTGTTGTTCACCTCTGCAAAGAGAGCCTGTTCTCATTATGGAGGCCTCGCTATTAAGCAGGGACATGCAAAGCCCAGCCCCATGTCCACCATCTGCTGCATGCCCTCCAGGGAGCATCGTTGTTTGGGCTAAGCATTCCAGATAGAGCTGCCAGAATCATCCTGTGCTTCAGAATTCAGGATGCCATCTCACTGGGTCTTGGGACTCTACCTTGGGTTCCAGTGACATCTAGAATAATTTCTTAAGTACTATGCATTGCAAACCAAAACATCTGTTTCACAGGACTTACACATTTAGTGCCCGCCTAAAAGACCTACCACCCGGGAAGAGTATTCAGATTTGTGAGCGAGCACACACTCACCCTTGCCAAGCACAAGGGACTCCAGTATGAAAGAAGACCTCTTGCAGACTTTGCACCCAATTACTGGTCAACCTCCATAATGGCTTAAAAATCAAGAAGTACAAGAACTCACTGAAGACCTTTCTGTTTAAAACCCCCTTCCCAGAAGGTTAAGAAAAGAAACACAAGAAAGTTGGTTTCTACACCCATCTCGCAGTGGGTACATGTATCCAGTGCATAAGAGTTAGGACACAATCCAGAGACGATGCCTCCATTTTTGTTCTAGGGTCACGGCACTTATGATTTATACTATGCTAGTTATTCAAGAATATAATGCATCTGTACTGCTATTGTTGACTGCACGCTCTCTCCCTCTTCATCCATGCTTGCCACGCGTCCCTCTACCAATGATCACTCCCTACCTGTGTGATTTAAAGTGGCTGTGCTGAGAATGGGGCTTTACAAAACAAATATAAAATACAAATGTTAGTGAAAAACCAGGCAACCATGCCCTTGCCACACATAATTTTGACAAGGGGAGGAGGGCTGGAGGGGGCGGGGGTTCTTGTATTTCTAATGCAACAAGCTTGGCACCTATGTAGGTCTTGCATTTATGCAGCATCACTACTCCAACATAGTTTTAGATGCAGGGAGGCATGAAAATAGAGCCCTTCCCATTACCATGGTATGTCCATAACGTGGTGCGGCAGACCGCAGCTGCAAGGAAAGTGACCTACTCCCTGCTGTATGTGACTTTTGCAGTGCCATCGAAATTGATGTGAAGCGTGAAAGTTATGTACTGTAGGGCTGTGTAGCACCCGTTCTACTGATGCCATATCAAAATCTGTAACTTGGTAGGCCGAGGGCTATCTGCCTAAATTCTGCCCACATTTGTATTTGTATTTTATTTATTTGTATAGCGCACCAGGCCCAGGGGCAACCTGGAACATTGCATTTAGCCCCACTGAAAGGCATTGCTTATTTTCCTATATATAGTTCTCTTAGGTTACCTGTGCGTTAGGGACATGAGCATATGCCCCCATACTTTGAGAATAGGCTAACATTCAGCAACAGGAAAGGAAACATTGGGCCGCATTATAATATAACCTCTGGTAGTACTGGCAAACCTGTTTACCATTACATCATGCGATAAACATCTGGTAACAGCAAAGATCATGCAAACATCTTCAGTTATCTCCAATTTTGGAGCCGCACTGAACTCTGTGTGGAAGTGCCATGCTCTGCATGCAGTAAAGCTTTTTTTTCTGGGTAGGAAAATTCCGCCACACTTAAGCAGTGTTGCATAGTAGATACGCGTTAGGCGCATGCGCGAGCCTTGGTATGGGCCGCGCACGCGCATGTTGAATAAAGGAGGTCCGGCCGGCAGTTGGAGCCAGGACCCCGTACTGGCAACACGCGTCCCATGTGTGTTCTTGTGTATTAAAGCATGCGCGTGTGTAAGTGCCCAGGGGGGGCCTGGGTGTCACCCGCGCTCCATAACACTAGCAACGAGGAGCGACGACGGCGAGAAACCAGGCATTGCTCCGACCGTTGTCGGGTTGGAGAAAGTGTCTTTTCTCATGTCGTGTACCTACGCACTTTGGTCGGCAGCCATTTTGAGATACGCGGATCACAGCGGTTGCAGCCCACATGGGTGCGCCGGCTGCGATCCGGATCCCTCATGAACAATTTTTGGACCCTTCATGGCTCTTTTGGTTAAAGGGCCGTGAGAAAAATAAAAGAAGAAAGGGCAGCTGTCAGCACCACTTCCTTCATCCTGTGCCTTGTGATATCTGGGCACCCATCCTGAGGTCTGAAGGGCAGTACAAGCGATCCAAGGCTGATCCAACTGGGATACCCTCCCCCCAATCAATACCATGGGTGATGAGGGTGAAGAGAAGGGAGCCCCTGCACCTGTCCCACGAAGATTGCACAGCACCCTGGCACCCATGCCTGAATTTGACACCACAGGCCCGCCATCGAAGCTGGGACCGAAATGGCTACTATGGGTGAAGAAGTTGTAAATGTTTTTCAGAGCTTCAGGAGAGACGGATGATGACGCGAAGGTATCCACAATGGTATATTCAGTTGGCACGGAGGTCCATAGGATCTATGACTCGCTAAATCTTCAGGTGGTCACCTATGATTCAGTGAAGCAGGCCCTTCAAGACCACTTCCTCCCCATGGCGAATGTCGACTTCGACAGATTTGTAATGTGCGCCGAGAAACAGCAAGGTGAGGACCAGTTCTGTGCGCGGCTGAGGCACCTCGCAAGCACCTGCAGGTGGGTGAATGAGGAGGAGATGGTGCGGAACCAGCTGATTCAGGGGTGCAGCTCGGGGAAGTTGAGAAGGCAAGTGTTCAGGGAGCCAGGCCTGACGCTGCAAAATATCCTTGACAAGGGGAGAGCGTACGCACTGGCGGAGTCTAGAGGGGAGAAAATGGAGGCTGCTGTGTGCCCGGGGAAGAGTGAGGACGCTTTTGCCATCGGGCGTAATACCCCAGGTAGGGCGCACTGGGCCCCTAGGAAGGTGGATAGCCCCTCTGCGGCCTCATGTGGGGGAATATCCGGCAAAGACTAGAGTCTGTGGACAGTGTGGCACACCAGGACACTATGCAAGGGTGTGCAGAGCCTCGGCCCAAGTGACTGCATCAAGGGGACCCCACTGTAGTAGCACCGAAGCCGAAACAACCTGGGGCTGTCCGCATCTGCGTGGACATGAGGCTGCCTAATGCCGCCATCAAGAGAGAGCGTCACCTCACGCCCACGCTGGATGACATTGTGGGTGAGCTACAGGGGGCAAAGGTCTTCTCCAAGCTTGATCTGAGGTCTTGCTACCATCAACTGGAACTCCACCCGGAGTCGAGGTATATCACCACCTTTACAACTCACAAGGGACTATACCAATTCAAATGGCTCAGTTTTGGTGTCTCGTCAGCGGCTGAAGTTTTCCAGAACGTCATCCGGGGAGCCCTGGTGGGACTGAAGGCATGATCAACATGTCGGACGACATCCTGGTCTTCGCGCAGTCAGATACTGAGCATCTGAAAAGATTAGAACGGACCTTGCAGAGACTCAAACGTTTGGGGCTGACCCTGCACCGAAAGAAATGTGAATTTCTCAAGGACCGTATTGAGTTCTTCGAGTTTGTGTTCCATGCAGGGGGCATTTCGCCTGACCTGGAGAAAGTAAGAGACATACACAAGGCGGCCCCGCCAGAGTCACCAGCCGAGATAAGAAGCTTCCTCCGCATGGTGAATTATTGTGGACGATTCATTCGCGACCTGGCATCCCTCTCGGAGCCGTTGCGGTCCACTAACGAGGAACGACGTCGCCTAGGCTTGGACGCCGAAGGAGCAGAGGGCGTTCGCCGAGATCAAGAATACGCTGTCTGGCCAAGAAACGATGGCATACTTTAACCCAGATAGGGAATCGGAGATAGTGGTAGACATCAGCCTGGTGGGATTGGGGACGGGGCTCATGCAAGCAGATCCGCAGGGGATCATGCGCCCGATCGCCTATGCCAGTAAGGCACTCACAGAGACAGAAAAACGATACTCAAAAATTGAACATGAGGCCCTGGCCATCCTGTGGGGCTGCAAGCACTTCAGGATCTACATCCTGGGCAAACCGGTGGTGGTGATTACTAACCACAAGCCACTGATCCCGATCATGGCGGGCGCCTCCTCCAAGCCACCACCCCACATCGAGAGGTGGATGCTGTCGTTGATAGAATATGGGGTCAAGCTGCAGTATCGCCCAGTACCCACAACCCTGCGGACTACCCCCGGAAGCCTGGACTATCTATCCAGGCTTCCGGGGGTGGGACGCTCTCGAGACTCTGCCGAGGTGGTGGACTGCATCGAGATGGTGCACAATGTCGTAGAGGCAGCCCTGCCAGTGGCCGTGGCACGCCAGGAGATTGCGGATGCGTCAAATGTGGATGAGGTGTTCCTGGTCATCAAGGAGGCCATGGGCAGCAGGGAATGGCAAGAGGTCCTCTCTAACATTGCCAGGAGGGATATCGGAGCACAAAAAGATCTCAAAGCACTATGGGGGAACCGAAGGCCGGAAGGTAAGCTATCTCCACCGTACGAAGCCAGCCACTGGGAGTGACTCATGTCAAGGAGTCCATGGTCACCGCAGCTAATGCCAGGGGCACCGTTAAGCGGAACGTGTCCCACTTCAAGCGGATTGAAGCTGCACCTCCTCCCGTGCCACCACAGGCGCCAAGATCCGGGCCTGGACCAGGGTCACCGCCGAGGGACAAAGAACCTCCCGAAGTCCCAGAGGCACCGGGGACACCTCGAAAGGAGTCCAGGAGGTATCCGAGTTGTGCGGGGTGGAAACCTCTGCAGAGGTTCCAGGACTTTATATTGGACCCCGTATCATAATGGGTCGAGAACTGTTCCTGAGTTCCAAGGTTGCAACTGTTGTTTGTTAATGTTATGGTTATTCACTGTTTGGGGAAAAAGGAGGGATGTTGCGTAGTAGATACGCGTTAGGCGCATGCGCGAGCCTCGGTATGGGCCACGCATGCGCATGTTGAATAAAGGAGGTCCCGGCTGGCAGTTGGAGCCGGGACCCCGTACTGGCAACACGCGTCCCGTGTGTGTTCTTGTGTATGAATGCGTGCGTGTGTTTAAGTGCCCGCAGGGGGGCCTGCGGGTCACCCGCGCTCCATAACAAGCAGGACGTTTTGGGGGGTTTTCAATTGTGGAAAGCAAAATTTGGTGGAGTGATAAAGCATCCAATATTCAAAAGTACCAGATTTGTTTACAACGACATCCAATTTTGGAATGAGGGCCCTGAAGTAATTTGTTGCCATTCAAAATCCCACGATCAAATCAAAGCAAAAATGTAAATGACTTTCATAGCTTGGACCAATAAAGAGAAGTGCTACGTACCGTGCTGTATCTCTCAGATTTTCATTCACTCCTAAATGTATATCTTCTGTAGTGAGGAAACACGGATGGCCTCCAAGCAGGGCAAACCCTGGAAGGTAAACAGAAAAACAGCACATAACCCACCAATGACGTCATTTACATAGAAACACATGCGAAGTGCAAATGACGCAGTGCCACAAAACACAAGCAAAGTACAAATGACACACTGCATTTCCACAAAACACAAGCAAAGTACAAATGACGCAAAGCAAAGTACAAATGACGTTTTTTGGTCGGCGAACCGAAGCCCGCCCACCGGAAGTAGATGGTGTGATTCGACATATTTGTATCAGCGTTTAAATCATACTTTTTAGTTATTTAAAGCACATTTGTACAGTGGTTGAAGTGTACGAAAAGAAGCAGTGGAACTATGTTCCCTGCGGGCCTGCCTCCATTACCCACAATCCCTATCGCCACGCCACCTCCCACGTGCAACACAGACCCCCAAACAAACACGCCTACTGTTTAAGGGAATGTGAACGTTTAAACTTCTTCCTTTCTACACTTTTATTTTAAAACTCTACCATTCCGGAACGATCTCTTTTTTTAAATAAAACTATAGGAACAATAAAACTTTTTTTTTTAAAGTAGAGGAACATCGCTCCCAACCCCTCCAGCCAACTTCGACCACTACATTTGTACACTTATTTCGTAAACTGCACAACATTAATTTTGTGTGGACTAGTATATTTAGTTTATATAGGGTCTGATTCAGATAATGTTTTGCTCGGTTCAAAGTGGCTTTGCACTGCTGAAAAGTGACTTTGCAATGCTGACACAAACCCTGATTCATGTAACTTTACAAAGTGTATTTTTGCAGTGCAAAGTCAGTGCAAAGTCATTTTGTACTGCAAAAACCACTTTGGGCTGACTTTGCAATGCAAAAACACACTTTGCACAGTTCCATGAATCAGGGTTTGTGTCGAGGTGACACTGCGGCTTACAGGGTGGCGACCATTAGAGCTCACCAAGCTGCCCATGTCGCCACCTCCAGGAGAACATGTTGGGCTATGTAGCTGTCCTTGGCATAGGAAACAATGCCATGGGCGAAACGGCAGTGTGTTGCCAAGCACTCAGGGGTTAAGGAGTACTGCCCCCACCGTTGTGGGGGCAGAGCCATGTTACAGCGCGAAGGCTGGGAAAGGGGGTTTTCTGGGTAAGGCGCGAGAAGCGCCAGTATTCGATGCAAAGTTAAGGAATAAAGACGGTATCCACTATCCCCGTGTGCGCGTCCTCCTTTTCCGTGGCCTGCAAGAGGCAACACTGGCGACAAAGGTCATTCCCGTGCGCCCACGGAGTCCTCCGTTTCGGCAGTCCGCCGTTCCTCCGTGGCTTTCCGCCACTTCCGCGCTGCAAGCACGGTCGAAGCCGTCCCTGCTGGCAATCCGCCAGTTCCTCGCTCCGGTTGTGACTGGGCCTCCTCCTGCCTCTCCACCTCCTACACGGGCGGCAGCTGCTGGCCGCATCCGAAAACGCTGCAGTTCTCTCTCCATCCATCCTGCACCACATCAAGAGTCATGACGTTGGACCCTGGCAGTCCGCCTGACTCCCACGTTGCGACGAGCGCTCCAGGAACTGCGCAGTGGGGCCTTAGCCATCCGCTGCGGCCCCCCCTACGTCGCGTTCCGGCGAGCCTGCCCACGCCCTCGAGAAGCCCAACAAGGACATTTGACAGTGTCGAAGCAGTGCTGTGTGCCATCCCTCTCTACAACGTCGGTGACGCTGCATGCCCATCTGTGGCACCCGACCTCCCAGGTGGGTCACGCTCCGCCAGCCTAACCAAAACATACACAAGGGCCGAACACACCTTCTGGCATCATGAGCACGCCGGCCTCCGCCTCAAGGTCCAAACCTGGTTCACCTAGTCCAGCTCATATCGTACAGCCGATTCAGCTGCGACTACCACCGCCCTTCACCATGACTCCACAAGCCACGAAGGGGCCCAGATGGACTGATTGGATGGAAGATTTCCAGCATTGCGTCAGGGGGTCGGGTGATGGTAATTCCCCCAATATTAGGGACATCTTCCTCAATCTGATAGGGGGTGAGATAAAGACTGTGGTCAAGACCATCCCTGCAGCTGAACAGAACACTTTCAGGGACTTGATCAAGGCTTTAGATAGACTCCTCATCATAGAAGTTAATCGTCACTATGAACGCTACCTTTTCAACAAGTGCACCCAAATGCCACAGGAGACAGTTGACGAATTCATAACCCGCCTAAGAGTAAAAGGCGCAAATTGCCAATTTGACGCATTCTCGTTGGAGGAAGCCATAAGATTGAGGGTCATTGAAGGCTGCCTATCCCCTGCTCTCAAAAAACAGCTCCTGAAGAAACCCCTCACCATCCAGGAAGTGAGCGAGCTCGCTCGCATACATGAGAGGGTTGATGCCCAAGCTACATCCATGGGCAATCCGAGCAACCCCAAGCAAGACACAGCGGAACTGGTCGCAACCATACAACCATCTCGTCCAGGTGACAGAGGGCCACAGTCATACAGAACTCAAACCATCCAAACTCCCCGCCAACAGAGACAGTGCTATCGTTGTGGGATGTCTTTTCCGCATGCAGGCTCATGCCCAGCTTTATCACAACGGTGCACGAACTGCGGAAGAGAAGGACATTTTCACTTGGTGTGCCGGGAAGGCATACCATTTCCCCCTGCGAGGCCCCAAACGCCTGTTAGGCCATTTTTCCGTCCGCCACCTCCACGATACATTCAACCCAGATATTACCAACAAGGCCAGGGACAGAGGCGATACGTCAGGGCCATCGACAAATACCAGACGCCGGGGTACCCACTACAGCCAGAGCAGGCTGATCGGACCAAATATTTCACGGACGAATATGACCATCCACCAGAGGAATACAGGCCTGAGACTCTCTACCAGGAGGAGCAGGGAGCCGCATATGACATGCCATATGACCTATATTACCAAGACGAGTTTGTTAATCTCATACTCGACACTGAAGAGGCCAGAGAAGCCCCAAAAATCCCCATCAAAATGGGAAACAGACAATTTCAATTCATGATTGACTCAGGCGCTACTGTCAACATTATGGGCGAGCAGGACTATGCCGTACTACCGAACCCACCGGCACTCAAACAGTCTCGCTCAAGGATATTTCAGTGGGGAGCTACCACCCCCCTAACGACGGTAGGATGTTTCACACAATGCCTTCTCCTAAATGGCCGGAAAGTCGACACAACAATACACATAATCCGGTCACTTGCCAGAAGCCGATGCCTACTCAGCTATCACACGGCATCCCGCCTGGGGTTGATTGAAATACACGTGAGGCCGGGAGACTCCATCACAGCGACCTCCGAGAGCACAAACATGAGAGACACAGTTGGCACCATCACATGCTACCAGCCGCAGAACCTGGTCACACAGCTTGACATCACAAGGGACTTCCCCAACCTCTGCATGGGGCTGGGCAAACTCAAGCCCCCTCCCATTCGGCTCCACATCGACACATCGGTGAGACCAGTACCGCAACATCCCCGGAGAGTAGGTATTCACCTGCAAGCGGCAGTATCAGACGCACTCCAACAACTGCTGTCTGATGGCATCATTGAACCAGCCACAGGTCCGACACCATGGGTTTCCCCACTCTTGGTTGTACCCAAAGAGGGAGGAAAGATCGGCTTGTGCGTGGACATGAGGGTGGCAAACACTGCCATTCAGCGCGAGAGGCATCCGGGCCCGTGCATTGAGGACATGATCGTGCAACTGAACAACGTTCGGATGTTCTCCAAACTCGACCTCAACCAAGGATACCATCAGCTGGAGCTGCATCCGCAATCCAGGCCCATCACGACGTTCGCGACTCACGACGGTCTCTACAGGTATCGGCGTTTGAACTTCGGGATCTCATCAGCCGCGGAAATCTTTCAGGAGGCCATCCGGCAGGTGATCAGGCCCATCAAGGGCACACTGAACTACAGTGACGACATCCTCGTTTTTGGATCATCTAAAGAGTCTCATGACAAAGCCCTACTTGCTGCGTGTGCAGCACTCCAGGAAGCGGGCCTCACTCTCAATATTGCCAAGTGCCGTTTCAGCAAGACAAAGCTGAAATTTTTTGGACACATCTTTTCCAGCGAAGGAATGATGCCGGATCCCGACAAGGTTGACACTATCACCAACTTGGATGAACCGCGACAGGTTGCAAACGTTCGCTCGTTTCTCGGCATGGCTGGCTACTGTGCGAGGTACATACCGCACTATGCGTCCCTTACCGAACCTCTACGGAAACTCCTCCAGAAAGAAACGGTGTTCGAGTGGACCCCTGCGTGTCACCAGGCATTCTCCAACATCAAGCGTGCCCTGATGGAAGCACACCGCCTGGCATATTTCAATCCTTCATGGCACACTGAAATCGTGGTGGACGCAAGCCCAGTGGGCCTTGGTGCCATTCTAGCCCAAACCAGCGGGGCCGATGTCCACCCGAGACACGTGGTCGCCTATGCGAGCAGGGCCCTGTCCACCCCGGAACTGGCCTACTCCCAGGCGGAAAAAGAGAGTTTAGCCGCCGTCTGGGCGTGCGAACATTTCCATGACTTCATCATTGGGAAAAAGTTTACTTTAATTACGGACCACCAGGCCTTGCTATCGCTCTTTGGCAACCCGCACACCAAGATGCCCCCTAGAATCGAGCGGTGGGGAATCCATTTACAAGAATATGACTACGACATCGTGCATCGACCCGCGGGTGACCTTAACCCCGCTGACTATCTGTCACGACACCCAGTTGGGGCCCCACTAACCCGCAAAGGAGACACCGCCTATGTACAATACATAGCGTCCAACTCGCTACCACCGGCGCTGTCCCTGGAGAGAGTTGCCGCCGCATCAGCGGCTGACCCCACCATGGCACTCGCCATCAGCCTCACATTGACCAACAAATGGAGGGATCACCACAGAGCAATGCTGGCACACCCAGGGGTGTGCAAACAGGAAATTGAAAGGCTGGCCAGGGTACATAGCGAACTGGCCATCAAGGACAACGACATCCTCCTCAGAGGGTGCAGAATCGTCATCCTCGCCACGCTCAGGAACGAAGTAGTCAGCACGGCCCATGAGGGACATAGAGGAGCGGAGAACACCAAAAGACAGCTGAGGTGCCATGTCTGGTTCCCGTTTCTAGACGCGGCAGTAGAAGAATGGGTGAAGAACTGCCATGCCTGCTAGTGCACGGCTCCTGCGGAACATCCACCCCCGCTCCAACACATACAGATACCCGAACGGCCGTGGGAGCGTGTAGCCATGGACTTCTATGGGCCCACGGAGGAGGGTGACTACCTCCTGCTCCTAATAGACGAACACTCACGTTTCCCGATCGTCAAAACAGTCATCACCACCGCATTCCCTCAAGTAGCAGCGGCAATAGAGGAAGTGTTCAGCGAGTGGGGGATCCCCAAAATAGTCAAATCCGACAACGGGCCCCCATTCAGTGGATACGAATTTGGAACACTAGCAGAACACCTAGGGTTTGAACATATGAAGATAACCCCTCGCCACCCACAAGCGAATGAGATGGCTGAATGTTTCATGGCGTTGATCAAGAAAACAAGACAAAGAGCCAGAGTAGAAGCAGTCGATCCACACCAGGCACTGTGCTGACTCCTACGGGACTACAGAAACACTCCTCATGAAGCCACCAACAAGACACCTGCCGAGCTAATGTTTCGCTACAAAGTGCGAACCCGCATACCGCGCAATCCATCTGATGAGGAGCTGCCTGACATGGACGTGCTCCGAAGGGACGCGGAAGCCAAGGAGAGAGCAAGACGAGAGACAGATGCTCGCCGCCATGCAGTGATACAAGATTTCCACATTGGGGACAAAGTACTCGTCCAGCAACCAACGCCCAGAAAGACAGATCCGCGGTTTGCTCCAAGCCCCATGAAAGTAACCGCAGTGAAAGGCACGATGGTGACGGCCGAGGATCAAAGCAGAGCTGTCACCAGGAACTGTCAACAATTCAGACACTACACCAGACGAGAGGGAACAGAGCCGTTTCAGCGATCGACCTCTCCAGAACCGCGAGAGCCGCGGGATGACCTGTGGATCCCTCCTGGAGGAGACCCAGGAGGGACAAGCGGAGAAGTGAGAACCACGGAACTGCAAGAGGCAGGTGACCAAGATGAGAGGCCACGGAGAGTTGTAAGGAAACCTATGAGACTTGCTGAAGAATGTTGATTTCGATGTTTGAATATATTGTTCGAGGGTGATGTTGCCAAGCACTCAGGGGTTAAGGAGTGCTGCCCCCACCGTTGTGGGGGCGGAGCCATGTTACGGCGCGAAGGCTGGGAAAGGGGGTTTTCTGGGTAAGGTGCGAGAAGCGCCAGTATTGGATGTAAAGTTAAGGAATAAAGACGGTATCCACTATCTCCGTGTGCGCGTCCTCCTTTTCCGTGGCCTGCAAGAGGCAACACAGTGCAAAGTCACTTGTCAGCTGTGCAAATTCACTTTGAAGCATGCAAAGAATTCCATGAATCGGGCCCGTACAGTCTAATGGGTATCACATCAATTTGTTAACTCTTGTTGGCTTGTTTGATTGCTGCAACACAGACCTCTTCAAATCGGCTGTCAGGGCACCTGATCCATCCCTTGATTGAGGTACCTCATTCCTACTGATCTCCACAGTTTCAATGAAGTGCCATCAATCCTCAAATAATTGACATTTCCATGGAGATGTTCACCTGCTGTAATCCAGTCCGGCTCCATAGCTATCAAATAGAGCAGAGGTAGCCAACCCAGGGCTCTTCATATACTTTGCCTATGACTCCCAGGATCCCACACCATTGACAATACTGGCTAGAGCTGATGAGAATTGTAGGCTGTATTGGGGTCATCGGTGGTCCGTCAAAAGACCGAAAAAAAATCTCGAATTACAACAATCTCGAAAAAAAAATATCGAGAAAAAAAAAGTCGCATTTTTTATTTATTTAATTATATGCTTTTTTGGGGTCAGGTAAGTAAAAAAAAGGGGTAAAATAAAAAAAAATGAAAAAAGGGGGGTTGCGGGGGAACCCCCCCATTTCCAACAAAAAGTCATTAAAAAAAATTTGACTTTTTATTTTTCGACCTTTTCATTTCGAGATTTTTTTTTCGGGATTTTTTTTTTCGGTTTTATGACTATAAACCGGGGTCATCCTGCTGTCTTCATCCATGGGAACAGATGAGCATCTGTGGACCGGGAGAAGGGAGAACTGACTGAAGAAGGTTTCCACTCCAATGCTGTGAAAATGAGAAGATGCAAAACCCCATCCACAGGACCCAGTATCTTAATTTCGAGCCTCTTCGTCAAATGTGTTGCGGATGCTTGGTTCATTCTACTAAAGGAAATGGCAGCGTGGAGCCCATGTGGACTAAGAGAAGAGTCTGGTATACCTGGAAACAGAGCGGTATTGCTCATGAACCGCTGACAATCCCTGTTGATGGAGCTTGGCAAGAGTGGCAAGCAACTTCAGTAGCCCAGACATAAAGCCTGCCTACTTCTGCTCTGAGCTGCAGGGAGGACGAAAGAAGGGTGGATATTCTAAGTGACTTCAAAATGGCAGACGGCCCTTTTCAAACCTTCAGGTGCCACATGGAGCAAACACCTGCACATACCCCCTTAGAGTGGATGTAAATCCCTGGGTGTAGAATGGGTCAGGAGACATAATCCTGTAGGCAGCAGGTGTTGGTTGAATGCATAGTAGACAGAGCACTATATCCCTGGAACCAAAGCCAGAGTATAGACCTGAGACTAACATGTAGAGAAAGAAGCATGCAGCAGGCTATAACAGATGACTGATAGGGCAAATAGTGGGATACAGGATACCTTGATGGCCGATATTTACTGACCCTATTAGTTTCCTTAGTGCTTTCTACTTATGATCATAGCACTTAAAGAAGTGAAAACCTTACTGGCTTGAGGTGCACCTCTGGCTTTCATCAATAATGTATTCTAAGTTATCCTGAACAGTGGCGAGCAAAACGGCGAAAATTTGCTTCCCAGAGAAATGGGCACATGCAGTGCGTAATTAAGCTATAAACCCAGAGCCGCGGGGGTATTACTGAGTCAGGTAATGCCCCAGGGCCCATAGTTATAGGCCCAAGCAAAGCGAGGGCCTTAACGAAGGTCCCGGGGCATTACCTGACTCGGTAATGCCCCTGCCGCTCAGGGTTTATAGCTATAAGTACCCCAGCCCGCCAGACCATGGTACTAATAGCATTTTTCGGAACAGAAAACAAAAAATGTCAGAGGAAATGGCTGCCGGGAAGAGAAAACGGAGTCCGTTTTCCCTTTCCATGGCATCCATCGGCAGCGGATGCGCTGGGGACAGAAGTGTTCCCAGCGCGTTCGCTCCTGAAAAGGAGAAATACAAAGGTAAGTGGGGTTGGGAGGGCGGCGAGGGGATTGTGTGCAAGGGAGGGCAGAGGGAAAAACAAAACAAATAACTTACCTGAATCCCACTGGCGGGGGATGATGTTGGCCTCCGCCTGTGTGGAGGCTCGGAGTGGGGATGGCCCCGCTTCGAGCCTCCTCATTGGCTGTGGGGCTGCCACGCCCCCTGCCGGGAACAAAGGAGTGGACTCCCGGCCGAGGGATTCCCGGCCGGGTAAAGCCCCGGCGAGAGCCAATCAGAATGGTTTTTACATTCTGGTTGACCCTTGCCTGGTACTAATCTGCTTTATTTGCCTAATTTTGCCAATACAGCATAGTTGGACAAGATTTCATTTGTTGGGCTATATTCATGAAATTTCTGTGAATTACTGGCCTGAAAAATATTTCAGCCCTCTAAGTGGGAAAATCACCCCCAAAAAATTAATTTTTGTGCAGTAAAACAAAAGTTGCCAATAAGAGGTGAAACAAGAAAAACATCTACTCTGTCAGCAAAGTAAAAGTAGTGGCAAATTCCACCACATTCGCTTCACCTGTGGTAATTCTGCTCACCCTTAATCTTGACTGTAGTGAATACCTGTGAATGATTATCTTTTATACTATAGTGAATGATAGTATAATCATTTCATACTATAGGGAATGATTACTTTTGTTGCCATGTGTGTTTTGTTGATGGCCACCTGAACTAGACGTATGTAAGGCAGCTCATCCATTCCTGCTTTTATCCTTTGCACGCTGGTAGGAGTACTTTTACTTTTCCCATTGGAGCTGCAGGGCAACAAGACAGAAAATGCAGAAAACAAGTACCGCATGGGCCAGCACCACTGGACAGGGGTCTTGTTTCAGACTGCTCATCTCACGTTGAATAATTCATGCGGACACTGTGAATTTGCTTCAGGAGCAGTTCAACTTCTGAGTTTTCACCTGCAGTGCTGTCAAGTGAAGTATTAATGCATATAATTAGCCTTCAAAGGAACTGATGCCTCTAAGCATTAAGATTTCAGAACATCACCAAAATGGGCAATTCGCAAAGGTTTCTTTTTTGCCTCTTTAAAAAGTGAATCATATCAACTAGTATTTATTGCAGCCCGTTTACCAGTTTAAAACTCTCTGGCATCCTAGTAAGCATTTAGATTCGCTCTTTCACCAGGTTTAAAATATAATTGGTGGGTCCAAGTGGAATCATCAGTTTTGAAACACTATTGTAAGGCAATACATTTAATGCTGATTGCTTCCCTCCTTCTTGGCTGATGGAAAGTCAACTTCACACTGTGGAGCAGAAGGTGGCCTGATGTCAAGTCTATTAATTTATTTTGACCAAAGCTTTCATACTCTCCTATGCCATGTGGGAGTAGGTTATCCAGTCCTGTTTTCTTCATTTCATTCTTAATCTTGGCTCTAACTTTTAGTCCTATATTTAAAATGATAAAAGCAAAGCTGCAAGTCCCAGAAGTTAAAAATAAAATGGGAGCTGAATGCCTCTGTTACTGGTGAGCTTGACACTTTATCACTAAACCAACCCCCTGGACAACATAGTACTCTCTCTTAACACATCCATGAAAGCAATCCAAGTGGCTTTTGGGTCACTGACTAGGTACAATTAGGATTTGACCTCACAGGTAGACAGAGAGTCAGCAAACCCTTCACACAAACTAAATAGTTCTCATCTCGACCCATCACAAATGGATGTAGCACATCAATTCTTATTTTGTGTTTGTATTTTGTCCCATCCAGTATGAGTGTGTAATAGTTTGAAAGTCAAAGTAAAGTGATCAGAATTCAAAAGATAATAATATGATTGTTTGTCCTACACCTACCTGACATGGGTTTTGTCGAGAGCTATGCAAACTCTCACTGAATTTGGAACACTCCAAACGAGTTTGACTAAATAGTGTAAATGACAGGTAATAGTGCTGGCCGATCCAGAAGGCACGGTGGTGCAATGCCCCACCACTCTTTATGGTGGAGCCAAAAGGGGACGATAGAGAGTTCACTCTGCTAGCATGATAGCTGCTTAAATTGACATCTGACAGCCATTCTGTCAGTACAAGAACAGAAAAAACCCACTAGCCCGTATGTTGCAGAGTGCAAAGCTCATCCAGCCTAACGCATGGGAGCTTGCATGTTGGTATGCCTGCAAGCAAACGGTGGTGCTGGGTTTTCTGACACATAGGGACCTTGCTATGCCAGAACTTCACATCCCTGCGCAGGCATATAACATGTCATGCCAGGGTCTGTGAGACCACCCCCACTGATGCCTCCCATGGCTCATAATGATCTATGCCTCAGCGATAAAATGAGCGGCAATTTTATGTGTACATGCTCACGCACAAGGATATGTGTGTGCGTGCTCACATGTGTGTGTATTTGTGTGCGTGCATGTAGTATGACGTTGAGGCATACGTTTCTCTAAGGTGCACACATACCATGTAACATGTTTGAAAGTGATGAGGTGGCTTCTAAGAGCAATGTATCATGCTAGGAGTAAGTTCAGGGGCAGTGGAACACAGAACGGCAAGGCGGGTTTGGGTTAATGAGTGTGGGTGACATGGTGAATTCAGGGAGAATTGGGATGTGAAATGACCAGACCTGGGAGGAATGGGTGACATGAGTAATTCAAGGGAGATTTGGAGGTGGCAAGGGGCAGTTCCGGGAGTAATGATAGTGACATGGGGCAATTCATGTGGGCATGGGATGTGGTATAAAGCAACTCTGGGCCAATGCATGTGACACAGGACAATAATACGGCCAGTTCCAGGGGCAATGGGAGTGACATGAGACAATTTAGTGTGCATTGGGATGTGGCATGGGTAGTTCTCTGGCAATGAGTGAGATGGGTCGATTCAGTGGGAGCTTTGATGTGGCATTGGAAAATTCAGGGCATAATTGGGTGTGGCCTGGGACAGATCTGGGTGCAATTAGAATGATGCCCCCAAAGTACATTTGCTTGAATACCACCCAACGGAATTACTGTTACCGCCACTTGGGTCAGTAAATTTACCGCTGGATTACAACTGGTGGTGGCGTTGTTAGTCCCCATTAATTTGGACTCCACAGGACTCCATTGGGCATTTCGGCGGAAGTACCACTGGCGGAATTACTGCTGCGATAATTTCCCCGATGTTGCCGATTTCCCAGCTGAAAATGGGAGGATTTACCTCCAAGATGAGGCTGGAGGTAAATCTCCCACTCCAGGACCAAACGCGTACTATGGTGGAGCGGGAAAAGTGTCTATAATTGCATTACCTCCACTTTTTTCCCACACCTGTCTTTGCTTAATGTCCAACCCATGAAAAACTTGATGAGAGGTTCCAGTAACATTCTGCCGCTAAATGTATGAGGCTGCCTCAAACCCAGGAGAATGAGATTCTTTTTGCCTGGTTTGAGGCTTGTTGGAAACACTGGGAAATATTTCTGAGAGAAACGACCAGGGCTTGTGACCCCTCTCCCAATTACTCCCGTACAACATTTGGAGACTTTTGAGACCACTGTCAGCCGGCCAATCAACATACTAAGAAAGGTGAAATAAGTTCCTATGCTTTTCATATTCCGGGCAGCATTTCTGAACCAAACAGCTTATGGCTCCCAGGAACCCAGCCATAATGATTGGAGTACCCAGTCAGGCCCCTGCCATTCACTGATTGTGAGGGTCGGTGTTTGCTGGAATCTGCAGGGTGGGTGTGCGCTATCCTGACTTTTTGTGAAGTTTTATATGCAATAGAATGATGGTAGATGAGCCTCTGGAAAATGTGTGGGGCTAATCCGTACATACTTTCCAATGCTCACCGCACAACATACACATAGACCTGTGTACTTGCGGTGGGCACATTCTACAGGCATTGTCCCCCTGACTTATTTAGTTAGGATATAACAGCCAAGAACACACCAAGTCCTCTCAGAAGGGGAGGGCAAAACCTTCCTCCTTCCATGGCCAGCCTAATTAATATCAAAGGCTCCATGGATCTGTCCTGTCTTTTTGCTGAGCCCTGCAGAATGGTGGCAGTGATTAACATAATTAGCCTATTAATAGAGTAAACTTTAGACAGGCCCACATGGGGCCTGGCTACAGAGCTTAACAAGGGAGACAGAAAACCCCAACAATCTTTAATATGCATCTGTGTCAACCTGAAGCCAGCTACCGCCTCTTAATATCAATGGCAGTGAACTGTCAAGTTTACAGTAGTCATTCCCGCAGGAGGACCCCATTCAGAAGGTACAAGAATGTGGTTCTCAGAAGTCATAAAGTCTGGTCTCGATGCAGCTTCAAGGGAGACTTGCTGCTTTGATCAGGAACCACAGAGAGCTCAATAAACCAGAGAGACCCGTTGATCCACAACAGACAGGAAGATGGGTGGCACATAGTATTACATGTTTTCACCCCTTTACCTTTTCTGTTGCAAAGCACTCTGGCTATGACCTCATGCATATAGGAGATTGTTGGTGGAGCACCAGAATCACTGTGGGCCATTTGGCATTAAAAGGGGGCTGAACCCCTCTTTTGGGCAAATCATTTGAAGACTTTGCAAGGAGTAGCAAGAAGAATTCAGCATTGAACCCTGGCTGAAGGTACAGTCTGCCTTACATATTCCACCAGTGATGGAAGGCCAGGACCTCCAACAGCGAAGCAAGATCCCTCCCCTAAACAATTCCCAGGGAAAAAGAGGGAAATTCTGAATCCAGAGGACCGTCCAAGCAGCTCCAGATCCGGTATGCAGACAGCACACAGCATGACCTGCTAGGCTCTGCAGTAAGCTTCCTAGGTGGGAAGTGCCAGAGAGTCTCTGAACCAAAACAAGGACAAGGCAGCTGCCTGCAACACTCTCCTCAGGTTTGGGCCGTCTGCCTCTAAAGGATGACACAAGCCCAGTGAAGAAGTTAGGAGGAGTGCATCAACAAGCATTTATCAAAGGAGATTTTTGAGCCAGGCTAACTGTTGTTATGCCAAAGTCACTAAAACTGCCCGAGTCACCTCGACCAGTGCTTCAGACCTGCCAACCAGCACTGAGACAACGATTCCTGACTTGAGCCGCTGTGTAGGCCAGCCTTCCCCCATCGGTCCAGCCTCGCTCACCAAACTGCCTGCTGCCTGATAACCCCAGCTGTCTCCTGTCTTGAACTCTGTCACAGAAGCTGCAAGGCGCCCTGAAACCGACTCAACCCTGACGAGCACCAAGAACATCTACAGCACAAGGTACATTGTGGTTCTGTCCCCCGGGTCCTTCTACAAAGGCCCCTAGTGTCATTTTATGAACCATTGCTCCCTTTTTGTTGAAACCAAGTATCCTTGAACTATTGCAATTAATTACTTTAATTACCGGAGTACATCTCTTTTCCTTCTTTTAAACTGTCTTTCCTCGGCATTCCTTTACAGGATCGGTTGTATTTTGTAGTGTGCTAGAACTGTCTGTTGTGATAATGATAAAGTAGATATCTTCATACAGCCTTGACTGGACAGTCCCTTGTATCATTGGGTAATAATTGTATTTTCGCTGTGTTTCAACCAACCAACAATCCACAACCTTTCGGTGATAAGTCTGCCATTGCATCCACGTTAGCAAAATTGGACAAGGAGGTTTATAATTGACTTGTATTTCCAATCTGTTTGGATCCCTTGTGGTGTACTAGAGGTGTGGTGCTGATTGATGGTTTAGAAACCGATATTCATCTCTGGACCATTGGTGGCCCGGAAGTTGATTTGTCACATTGGTGGCAGGCGGTAGAATCTAGTTGGAGCCTTGCACACAGTTTAATCACCCAACGATGAAAGTATTGTTACAGGCAATGTTTAGAACACTGCTAGGTATTTGTAATAATCATGCATCTTGACTTAGAGACTGTGAAAGGTATGACTAAGGATGTCCTGCACATCCTATTTCAAGAGAGTTGACTTCCCCACAGCACTAAGGTCAATAAACCTGAGCTGCTGACCAGCCTCCAAGCTTCACTAGAAGCGAGGGTGGTTGGGGAGAAGACCACAGGGGATGGTTTAGACCATGGGCATAGGACATGGGGGAGACGGGGGGACAAATCCCCCCACAATTTTAAGTGGGAGGATATAATTAAGCAATAGAACCCGAGCGTCGGGGGCATTACCGTCCCAGGTAATGCCCCGGACCCATAGGTAAGGACCCGCGTGAAGCATGACAATTGCGTGACCGGGGCACTAAAAGCTTTTTTTTTTGTCCCGAAACGCTGCAGCGTTTCGGCGCTGCTGCGTTTCGTGAAAAAAAAAAAGGAAATGGCCGCTGCCATGGAAAGGGAAAACGGAGTCCATTTTCCCTTTCCATGGTGGCCATCGGCAGCGGACGCTCTGGGAACACAAGTGTTCCCAGCGCGTCCGCTCCCGAAAAAAATCTCAAAAAGAAGGTAAGTGGGGTTGGGAGGGTGGGAGTGGGATGGAAAAAAAAGAAAAAAAAAAGGTACCTGCATCCCCGGCGGTGGACGAGGGAAGCCTCCAGCCGTGTGGCGGCGTGGAGCGGGGATGGCCCCGCTCCGAGTCTCCACACGGCTGGAGGCTTCCCTCGCCCCCTGCCGGGGACGTAGGACCAAGAAGGTAAGTTGGAGGGGTGGGTGTTTGGGAGGGAAGGGATTAAAAAAAAAAAGACATACCCGAGTCCCCAGCGGGGGGCGAAGACAGCCTCTCAGCCGCGGGTCACATAAGAGTCACATAAGAGTCACATAAATTACTTGCCAATGTAAAAAGCAGTAGGATCTGTCACTGAAATCTGTAGGCGGTAGGACTGCTTCAAAAGCAGTTGCCTACTGCCTAAATCTGTAGGATGGCAAGTATGCATTCGGAACGACTCTTAGTTTGTTCCTTACTAATGGGCAGCAAGGGCTCACATTTAAGCTCCAAGCATTGGCCAACACAAGCTTGTAAGGCCCCACAAAAAAATATGGAGGCCATTCACTGATACAGCGCAGGATCAAGGGTGCACAATGGGAGCCGGTATATATTGACAGGTACAAGCAGTTTCTATACAAATGCCACAACACTGTTTAATATATTTTGTATTGGCTTTTTTAAGGAGACAGGCGTGACGATTATTTTTGCTGCTTAGACTATACTAGTGCCCCTAAAGCATCAGGTTACTTTGAGATTGTTTCTAGTTTATTTCCTTAGAGTTGGATCACGCTGACTGCACCTGACACATTTCTCTGCAAAAAAACATTACAAATTCTATGTATCTACAGCTGCTTCCCACAATGAGACCCGGTCCCCCAGCTGGAGGTGACATCTATTGCTGTGACACTTTGTCCCTCTTCGCACTCACTCAAAATGCTTAGCATACATGGAGCAACAAGAAACTCTGTTAGAACATTTACAATTGTGGCATTTCGTTATAGTGTACACTGCCAACTAAGCCACTTCTAGGGGGGGGTTTGGTGGATGTATGCCACGCGGGCTGCTGACTCATTTTACGCTATAACCTATTCCTTTAAGAAAACACTAGAATGATCTATAAAGGGCATGTAAAGTGCCAGTTCTGGTTTAGATAAAACCACTGATTTAGGGATATTTACTACAAAGCCCCGTGCAGTTAATAACTTAATTAGAGCTGGGAACATACTACTGGTGTAATACAAATGTCTTATCCAGGGATGCCTTCAGCCACTCAATTAGCACTATGCATTTCCTTCACTGAAGTCCTGCTAAAAACCAACAATGACAAGTGTTTGCTTGTGTATACGTATTGGGCATTTGCCAGGTACTGCTATTAAATGTCCAGGTACTTGCATCATTTTGCAACTGCTAACAATCAGTGGGTACCTAATACCGCTATGGTGGTACTTGGCAAGTGCCTTTTCCATGCCTACATTAAATCCCAAACGATTGGTGTTGCCAACGCTTGTTTTAAAATAGGGATGCAACTGCATTTTTGGTACCCACCACCAGCTGAATAATGAGTTGTAGACAAGTCTTGATAGAGGCCACCATAAGCCATCTGGGTGACCCAGAAAAAAATAAAGCAGAGCCTCGAGATTCACAACAGCACTTGTTCCGATATCCATGTAAATTCAGTGAATACCCTGGTGCTGAGGTATGATTGCAGCCCATACACTGCTGTAAAGGGGCACACTCATGTTCCATCATTGAGGGTTCAAGTGGAATAGGATAGGATGGGTTGGCGAAACTCCATAAAGCATCTGCACTTAAAGCACAGGTGAGAGTATTATAAAAGATCTCTCTAAAGGTCCATCGCTGGGAGACCTGGAGATACACAAGAAGTGAAACGGATCATCAGACCAACTCTCTTTTTTTACACAGTGATGATGTATGTAATTTAATACGTACTGCATTTTTATTTTGTGAAAAGTCGAGTTCTTTGACTAAAACACAATAAGTAAAAAAAGGCAAAGTCCCCCAGGTGTCCCCTGTCCCCCCCAGATTTTATGGGTCTCATACGCCCATGTATTTGTTTCTGTGATTTTGTCTTTCCCCCTCGCATCCTCTTAGCAATTGGCTGAGGCAGTCAAGTGTCCCTGTCATTTTGTCTCTGCAGCCTTCTCTTAATGCTCTCTCCTGGCTTTCCTGATTGTAATCTATAACCATCCTGCACAAAAGCCACTTGGTAAGGAGTATAAGGGCTTGTTTGGTGCCTTTTGGAGGAATTCATCTGTATTTTTACTTTGATTTCCAATACATTTTTTGGCCTATTGGGTGCCTTTTTGAGGAATTTATCTTTGTTTCTACTTTGATTTGCGAACTTTATTTTGAGCTGGTCTGCTCCCAGAGGGCCTTGTCTTTATGGTCTTGTCTTTTGTTTGTTTCTGTTTTTTTTTTCCTTTCTCCTCCCATCCTCCATTTCTTAAGCACCGCTTCCAAGGCAGCCTTGCCTGGGCAGCCTGCAAAGGGCACAGGCTAAGGCCACCTTCTCGAGGCCACCTACCATCCCTGTTTGCCTTTTCACCAGGCACTCTAGCCCTGCCAGACTCCTCGCTATCCATCTATAGCTACTTCCAGGTTAGAGACGTTTTCATTGAATCTTAGCACTACTGTATTGTGACACTGTCATAGTGTTTCCTAAGGTGTTCCACCAGGGGGCTTGTTACATTAATTCTCACCACTTTTCCATTTCACCCACCTGGGTGTCCCAAACGTAGTGCACCCCATTTTTAACTATGTTGCTGCGTGGGTTACGCCACATTTGAGGTTTGCCGCTGCAAAGGTTGGTTAACGTTGCTTTTGAATTTAGGCACACTAGAATTGCAACAGTATGCTTTTGAATTTAGCCACACTAAAATTACAACCCATTCCTTTTGAGTTTAGCCACACTAGAATTGTAACCTGCTGCTTTTGAATTTAGCCACACTAGAATTGTACTGAGTTAGTTTACGCTGCTTCTGAATTCAGCCGCACTAGGACTGCAACCTGCTGCATTTGAATTTAGCCATACTATAATTGAACTGAGTTAAAGCTGCTTTTGAATTTAGCCACATTAGAATTGTAACCCACTGCTTTTGAATTTACCCACACTAAAATTTCAGTGATTCAGAATGTAGCCACACTAGAATTGTAATCTTCTGCTTTTGCATATAGCCACAGTAGAATTGTACTGAGTTAGTTAACACTGCTTCTTAATTCTGCCACACTAGGATTGCAACCAGCTTCTTTTGAATGTAGCCACAATAGAATATAAGTGAGTTGGCTAACGTTGTTTTTGAATTTAGCCACACTAGAATTGATCTGATTTAGTTAACGCTGCTTCTGAATTGAGCCGCACTGAACTTGCAACCACTGCTTTTGAATTCAGCCGCACTAGAATTGCAACCCACAGCTTATAAATTCAGCCAAACTAAAAAAATGAGTTAATTAATGCTGCTACTGAATTAAGCCACACTACAATTGCAACTCGCTGCTTTTGAATTTAGAAACACGAGAATTGTACATAGTTAGTTAATGCTGCTTCTGAATTCAGCCGCAATAGAATTGCGACCCGCTGCCTTTGAATTTAACCGCACTAGAATTGTACTGAGTTAGTTAGCGCTGATTCTGAATTCAGATGCACTATTATTGCAACCCACTGCTTTTGAATTCAGCCGCACTTGAATTGCAACCCGCTGCTTTTGAATTTATCCACACTAGAATTGTACTGAGTTAATTAACGCTGCTTGTGAATTTAGCCACACTACAATTGCTACCCGTTGCTTTTGAATTTAGCAACACTAGAATTGTACTGAGTTAGTTAACCTGCTTCTGAATTCAGCCGCACTAGAATTGTGACTTGTTGCTTTTGAATTTAGTCATACTAGAATTGTACTGTTAGTTAATGCTGCTTCTAAATTCAGCCACACTAGAATTGTGACCCACTGCTTTTGAATTTAGCCACACTAGAATTGTAACTAGCTGCTTTTGAATTTAGCTACACTAGAATTGTACTGAGTTAGTTAAAGCTGCTTCTGAATATAGCCATACTAGAACGGCAACCTGTTGCTTTTGAATTCAGCCACACTTGAATTGCAACCCGCTGCTTTTGAATTTATCCACACTAGAATATAACTGAGTTGGCTAACGCTGTTTTTGAATTTAGCCACACTAGAATTGATCTGATTCAGTTAACGCTGCTTCTGAATTCAGCCGCACTGAACTTGCAACCCACTGCTTTTGAATTCAGCCACACTAGAATTGCAACCCACAGCTTATAAATTCAGCCAAACTAAAAAATGAGTTAATTAATGCTGCTACTGAATTAAGCCACACTACAATTGCAACTCGCTGCTTTTGAATTTAGAAACACGAGAAATGTACAGAGTTAGTTAATGCTGCTTCTGAATTCAGCCGCACTAGAATTGCGACCCGCTGCCTTTGAATTTAACCGCACTAGAATTGTACTGAGTTAGTTAGCGCTGATTCTGAATTCAGATGCACTATTATTGCAACCCGCTGCTTTTGAATTCAGCCGCACTTGAATTGCAACCCGCTGCTTTTAAATTTATCCACACTAGAATTGTACTGAGTTAATTAATGCTGCTTGTGAATTTAGCCACACTACAATTGCTACCCGTTGCTTTTGAATTTAGCAACACTAGAATTGTACTTAGTTAGTTAACCTGCTTTTGAATTCAGCCGCACTAGAATTGTGACTCGTTGCTTTTGAATTAAGTCATACTAGAATTGTACTGAGTTAGTTAATGCTGCTTCTAAATTCAGCCACACTAGAATTGTGACCCACTGCTTTTGAATTTAGCCACACTAGAATTGTAGCTAGATGCTTTTGAATTTAGCTACACTAGAATTGTACTGAGTTAGTTAAAGCTGCTTCTGAATATAGCCATACTAGAACGGCAACCTGCTGCTTTTGAATTCAGCTACCCTTGAATTGCAACCCGCTGCTTTTGAATTTATCCACACTAGAATTATTACCTGCTGCTTTTGAATTTAGCCAGACTAGAATTGCAACCTGCTGCCTTTGAATTTAGCCACACTAGAATTGGAAGCTGTTGCTTTTGAATTCAGCCACACTTGAATTGCAACCTGCTGCTTTTGAATTTAGCCACACTAGAAATATACAGCGTTAGCTAAAGCTTCCTCTGGATTCAGCCACACTAGAATTGCATCCCACTACTTTTGAATTTAGCCACACTAGAATTGTAACCTGCTGCTTTTGAATTCAGCAGCACTTGAATTTCAACCCGTTGCTTTTGAATTTAACCACACTAGAATTATAGAGTTAGTTAACGCTGCTTCTGGATTAAGCCGCACTAGATTTGCAACACGCTACTTATGAATTTAGCCACACTAGAATTGTAACCTGCTACTTTTTAATTCAGCCACACTTGAATTGCAACCTGCTGTTTTTGAATTTAGCCACACTACAATTGCAATCCGCTGCTTTTGAATTTAGCCACAATAGAACTGTACTGATTTGGCGTCCACTGCTTTTGAATCTAGCCACACTTGAATTGTACTGATTTATTTGTTTAAATTTAGTTTAGGTGTGCCACTATGCAAACCATACACCAGGACCAAAGCAAACACGGGTCAATATAGAAGGAAGTACTGACAATAAAGCTACTCAACACCCAGAGATCACCTGAAACCAACTAACCACCCACCATCTTGTCTCTACACCCTCACATGCCTCACGTACTAAACAGGCACAAGGGGCTAGTGAAACAACTCACCAAATAATGTGCAAACCGTGCACCCCTCTCTAATCATACTATAAACCCAATACCTGCAAACAGCAAACATCTCAGACACTGGACGCCACCCTTACAGACACAACAAGTCCAGTGCATAACAAGGCACACCCAGAAAGCTCACCTGCAGAGACACCATTTCCTCCTGGTTCTGCATGCATCAACAGATGAGCATGAATTCCATCATATCACTCACTAACCAAGAACATACAATAGATAAAGACATTTGTCAAACTTTTGGCGAAATAATCTTCCAAATTTTCATCCCATCTTATTACTGAAAGACCCTAAAATGCTTGGAAGATATGCATGCATAATACTCCTCTCCAAGGGCACCTACAGACACAAAACACAGTATAAATTGAACAGAAAGAAACTGCTTGTTATCTCACTTAGTTGTTCCTTTCTGAAAGGCCCATTGCATACAGCTCAGACAGCAAATGTCTTGTTTTCAGATTGCTTCTCAATGGCATGCAATTTCATCCAGGCAGATGAAAACCAAGATATTCTGGTTTCTGTCAAGTCATCTGCCCTTTGCACTCACTTCCCTCTGCTCTCAATTAATGCGTAAATGAAACGCATAGACATTTTTTGCATATTAAGTAACTTTGGGTCTCACCCTAAGTTACCAGCGGAATCCAGACGTGGACCCCTTGCAGTCAAAGTCAAGTCAAAGACTGATATGCAGGGACATTTCTCCGCTGTGAAAGGGACAGTGAGCTAAAGACTTGGAAGAGTCTCTCCCAGGGGCCATCCACCCAATAACAGGTCAATGGGCTGTGTTCGGGTTGGTAGAGGGACTCCCATGACCCCCCTTGTTTTGCATATTAAGTAACTTTGGGTTGCACCCTAAGTTACCGGGGGAATCCAGACGTGGACCCCTTGCTCACTGTTCTTAGAGAGGCACAGCTCCACCTCACTGATGAGGCCCAACTAGGCTGAAACATGTGTCTGGGGTTGCTGTTGGTACTCTTGTTCAGAGGAGAATTGCCTAGCATTTCGGTGCTGGACTGCCCCCAGGCAGGACAAGACTGATATGCAGGGACATTTCTCCGCTGTGAAAGGGACAGTGAGCTAAAGACTTGGCATAGTCTCTCCCAGGGGCCATCAACCCAAGAACAGGTCAATGGGCTGTGTTTGTGCTGGTAGAGCAACTCCCAGAACCCTGCTTGTTTTGCATAGAAATATAAATGATGTATTCACAAGATTTGATTGCATAAAAAGGCCTGGTACGACACCTATCTGGTGGCCTGGTTATGGGGCAATATGTGTGGCATGCTGTTATCCAGAAGGCTATGTAATGTGGCATATGGCATTTCTGAGGGCAATGTGAGGGCTATGGAGACAAACAGGGGTGGAATGGGAGGTGCATGGTGCAGTTCTTGGGCAATAAAAGTGGCATGGGGCAACTCAAAATACACTGATACGGCATGGAACAATTCTAATGGCAATGTTGACACAAGCGGGAAATTTTATTTAACTGTCATGGTCATTTTCTTGTGTCATTACATACATACACCTCCTTGAGAATGTGTTTTACAATGTCTGTGCTGCAATGACATTTTTTAAACAGCCATCACAATGTTCAATGGGCAATGTAGACATGTTGACAATGTTTCAGGAAAATGGTTATGTCACTTTAAAAAATGTCATAGTATAACACATAAGCATGATGGGGGGATAATACAAGTACAACTTCAAGAGCACTTGTTACTGCACAATCCACTTCAAGACAGACAATCTGACTTTAGGTCCATGAGAGGAACTAAAAAAAAAAACCTCTGCAAATATTAGAAATGATCTTTCAACGACCTTGGACCTTGGCCGTAGGAGATCTGGAGGCCCGTATTCCATGCGATTTACTGAAAAGGCTACATGAATATTAGGGTTCTCTTCGACACTCGCAAATTGGTACAATCCTTCCAAATCACATATGGACAGTAAATCTTGATCGGATCCACAAACACCTTACTGCAGACTTTCTCTGTGGCATACCTCAAGGATCCCTACTATGCTCAATATTAATAGGCGACCATTGGCACAATTAATTGATCACTAATGGATAATTTTTCAGATGCACGCAGATGATAGGCAAATCCACCTTAATTTGCAATAGAAGGGGAAACTCGTGCATCGTTACTAGGTGTGGTACTTTTCTCAAGGTCATCGCCATGATGCACGTGCGGGCGACCACAATGCACGTGTGGGCATAGATTTGCTCTAGTTTCAGGCTTTGTAAATCAGAAAATAGCAGGATCAAATCTGAGACGGTCAGGATATCTCCTTATTGGCTCCAGTAAGAATATTTGTGAAGATGGCCCTGTGACCCAGGGAACAAACATTGATTTATTAGGGAATGTATAAGCCGCTGCTGTTCATTCTTTACCCATAGGATATTTTGTATTTTGTATTTATTTGAAAAGGAATGTAAATTCTGATCAGAAATTACTTACAATAACATATGTACAAAAAAAGTCATTCCTCAACATTGATCTAGAGGCAAGTGCTTCAAATTAAACAAGAGTAGTGCACAAATGTAAAAAAAAAATGCATTCATTATATTATTACACAGCACTGCAGAGAATGCCGGAGTCAGACAGGGAGGGTGTCATTGGACAATTGGTTACGTTTGTTGTTACTATGTTTCTACATACATTAAAGGGAGAAATGTGACCTGGATAGACCCACTGCAAATTATCTGATTCCACTGTATTTTATATGCATCTCTGGGCTTGTTTTGTAACTGTTTACCATTTCACTCTCTCAGTGTAGAGCATTATATAAGTGTAACATATTGTTCATTTTAGGTGTAAGTGTTCTATCATGTATTAGTGGTTGTGAGGAACTATTGTGCAACCCATGTAGTGGACTGGTGAATACAGGATGTGTGTATGCATTTGCCTGTCTGCCGTAAAATTGCTTTTCCTCCAACCTTTAGTATTATAATGTGTATTGCCTGCCACCAGGTATAGGCTTTACATTATTTATAGGAGTGGGTAGGCTCTGACTTAAGGCCATTGTACTGTGTGTATGCATCTGCTGTCTTTTACTGCGTGCTGTGCTGAGCCTGAAGCAGGGCCGGTGCTAGCACTAGGCAAGAGTTAGGCAATAAGTTCTTATAGGAAGGAAGAAAGAAAGAAAGAAAGAAAGAAAGAAAGAAAGAAAGAAAGAAAGAAAGAAAGAAAGAAAGAAAGAAAGAAAGAAAGAAAGGAAGAAAGGAAGGAAGGAAGGAAGGAAGGAAGGAAGGAAGGAAGGAAGGAAGGAAGGAAGGAAGGAAGGAAGGAAGGAAGGAAGGGAGGGAGGGAGGGAGGGAGGAAGGAAGGAAGGAAGGGAGGGAGGGAGGGAGGGAGGGAGGGAGAGAGGGAGGAAGGAAGGAAGGAAGGAAGGAAGGAAGGAAGGAAGGAAGGAAGGAAGGAAGGAAGGAAGGAAGGAAGGAAGGAAGGAAGGAAGGAAGGAAGGAAGGAAGGAAGGAAGGAAGGGAGGGAGGGAGGGGAGGGGAGGGAAGGAAGAAAGAAAGAAAGAAAGAAAGAAAGAAAGAAAGAAAGAAAGAAAGAAAGAAAGAAAGAAAGAAAGAAAGAAAGAAAGAAAGAAAGAAAGAAAGAAAGAAAGAAAAAAAAAAAAAAACCTGGATCCATCGAAGCCAATGATATGAACAGCGAAAGGACCGCCTTCTGTAGAGGGGGAGCTTGAGAACCAACTGAAACATGTTTGTGGGGATGGACGGGGGTGCATATTATACAGCACTCTTTCTGTGGAAGATTGGGTAAAAGGCCAGACAGTTTGCAATTGGATGTGTAGGGTAACTCATGAAAAAATACAATAGATGCAAGTCACCAAAAGCGCACAGGCGCATTTCCAAGCGCATTTCCCAATGCATTTTCATGCCTTTCCCTGCAATATATGCCAGCATAAAAAACATTTTGGTGCTGTCTGTGCCCATATATTTCCATGCTGGCTCCGCCAACATATGCCAATATTCCCATATACGAATATATGAAAAGGAATAGGACCCGGAATGAGGGGTGCCAATCTGAGTGGCAAAATTCCCTTCACCGGCCCTGACCTGAAGTACTTATTTAAACTGAGAATTGAGTGAAGCCTGACCGCTCTTCTATTGCTACACAAAGACAGCTTGCTCTATCTCTTGGTTGGGACCCACTCTTGGCCTTAGGATCAAGGGTTTATACTTCTAACACGGGGGATGTGCACAAAATCTCACTAAAAGAAAATGTAATGAAGCATTTTTTGAATTGTACTTTATGGCAACGGCTTTGGCACTTGGCATTAACAACTAGTCCATGCTTGCTTTAAATAACGATTTACAAACCATCTTTAGCATGCTTACTATGTCGCAGCCTGTTGTGCACTTTGATATGATGCTGTGTTTGCGGAATCGGGCAACTCTCCCTGGGGCAAGAGCCAGAGAGATTTATCCACACCCTTGCATGCTAACAGCAAAGCAGAAAGAAGCCCTTCTGCAGCTGTGGGAAGCCCCTATTATCTATCACAGCCTTAGAAAAAGTGTCGGCTTTCAACTGAGAAGGAAAAGGCTTGTGTCAGTGGCTGCTGGTCAGAGGAGTGGCCTGCTGTGAGCAACTGCCTCTCGCCCTGGAAAAAGGAATTTCCCCTGGAAAATGCCCCAGGCCCCAGGCCATATGAAATGCGGCACGATGGAGGGCCTGGGAGTTTAGGCGCGGGTGGGGGGGAAACAGCGCTAAAGCCGTAGGGGGGGCGTACAAATGCCGTCCACAGCACAAAAGGCACAGGAAGGCCAGGAAATGACACCTGGGAAAGGTGTGAGGGGTAACAGCAGGGGGCCGAGGAAAGCCCGGCCCCCAAGGGAAGAACAAAAGGGCATAGGGGTAAAAGTAACCCCAGGAAAGGAGATACGGCACAAACCAGGTAAGGAGCTCATGTCTCTCGGGCAAGCGTCTAGGGCCTGGAAAAGGGGGAAAGAAAAACGTGTGTTTACTCTTGCGGGTTTACGTTGTTTGCCTTTTCACTCTTCGGATCAGGACTTTCCCTTTTTCAGCATTCAGTCTTCGATTTACCAGCAGAGCCGTGCAGTGAAGACCTCTGAGTATCATGGAGGAGCGGGCTGCGGGCAGGTACCTGAGTCGAGAGCTGGAGGTCTGCGTGGAGGGATCGTCATGCACGGAGAAAGGATCCAACACCAGGCAGAGGAGTGGAAGAAACCGCGGCGCACGGGCGACACAAACGGAAGGAGAAACCAGCGTAGCAGGAAGTCACCAGGAGGAAGGGAAAGCATCACGAAGACCACAAAGGCGTCCGCCGATGCAAGGAGGTCCCGGGAAGGCAGACGGCAACCTGTGAGCGGTGCGACGGTCACAGGAAGGAGGGGCTGACTCACCCACAGCAGCAGGACCAGGAAGTTGGACGGCGCATCAGCGATAGCAGCAAGGGAAAGCCAGCGGATGCAGATAACGGGTAAACAAGAAGGCGCGGCAAAGAAAGGGGGTGGGGCCTAGTTACGAACGGAGCGGGAAAGCCCCTAAAAGCTCGGGCCAAGGAAAACTTTTAAAGTGACACGCACAATTTATTAGTTAGGAGCGGCAAACTTTGTCGATGAAAGGAAAGGCAACAGCTTTAAAGGAGCAGTTCCACGGAGCAAAGCCTAAGTGCAAGAAAAACACAGCGGAGGGGAAAAGATAAGCTAAGAACTGGCACAAACTTAACATAAGTGCTGAAAGATTACAAAAAGGAGAGAAGAATTCAAACAAGAAGAATGGCAGAAGAAAGAGCAAGAAGGGCCCATTAGTTTAGCGAATGGGCAAAGAAGGCGGAAAAGGAGTATGGGGCCCAATGGGTGCTCGAAGTAATGCAAAAGGAGGAGAGGGCAATGGCAATGTCACCTTTGTTGTTTGTGGAGCCCAGCAGCAGTGAAGGAGAAGATGAAGTGCCCCAAGGACAGAAGAGGATTAGAGAAGAGCCAAGGAGATCGCAGGCCCAGCCAGAGGCACCCAGGAAGAAAAAGAAGAAGGAGAAAAACAAAGGTACTGTGAAAAATGATGTGGGGGAAAAAAATTGTTGAAATGTTGAAACATTGTGTCACGGGTAAGTCACCCAGAACCAATGGGAGAAGGGGCAGAGGCAATAGGGGACCCAGGCAGTAGCAGGGGTGTTCTTCATCAGTGGGGGGGAGCAGCGAGGATGAAGAGAGGGATCACCTAAGGGCGTGGGTAAAGTGGAGAGGTGTCGTGAGCAAGGATAAGCAGAGAGGAGCGGGGGGGCAGAGGCGGAACCCATAGAAAGCCCGGTCCCAGCACTGCAGGGGGCACCAGTAGTACCAAATACAGGGGGGTACGGCAAGGGACCAACCCACAACCAGTAGCACCAATAGGGGCAACAGCAGTACCAGTGGCAGGGAACCCACCCCAGGGGGTGGTACCACCACTGGTAGCAGCTACAGTTACAACAGAAAAGGAAGGGGGCCCAATCATGACAAAGTATGGCAGACCAACGATGGGTAAGGATGCGCAGGGCAGGTCCATGAAGGCAATGGATTGGTATATAAATGACAAGGTGAAGGAAAAAATATGGAGAAAGGAGTTGATTATTTATACGTTACTAGATTGTCAAAAAAGAGGGATGAATGTGGCACTGGAGGACATAAAGGAAGACGAGAGAAGCCTACTAAAGAGGGGAACAGTAGTCAGAAATGTTGACAACTGGATGGCAGCCTTTAATATAATGTCCACGATTTTATTTCTGAAATTCCCAGAGGACGGGGTAGCATTAGACGCATATCAGCAGAGGGTGCTAAAAGTACACACAGCATTCGGGGGGGGGGTGCATGGCAAGAGTATGATCACGAGTTCAGAAAGGAGATGGACTGCTTTCCAGATATGGGATGGGACGAAGAGAATTTTAACCTCTACATATTTAATGTACTAAAAGAAAAATGGGAAACCAGGGAGCAGAACTCAGGAGGGCAGCAGAGGAGGCAGTATTGGCAGAATGATTACAGAGCTGATTATAGATACAATAACAGAAGATATGAAAACAGCTATGATAGAACGATGGATCCAAACTTTCGGAGCAGGAATTATGGTTAACAGAGAGGGTGGCAGAGCAGCTTGCCACCAACCACGCAGGGTGGAGGCAGTGGGACCACAGGGGCAGCACGAGCAGAGCCAGGGCAATGTCGGAATTTTGAGAAAGGGGTACCATGCAGCTGGGGATGGAAGTGCAAGTTCAGCCACAAGTGTGAGAGATGTAAGGGTGACCACAGCAGCTCCAAATGCACAAGGGCAGCAGCACCAAGCAGCAGGAGCAATGAGAAGCAGAACTAGGGACTGGGACGGGAAGGGAGCCAAACCGGTTAAAATTGAGAGGATGGAAGGGTGGCTCCAGAAATACCCAGACCAAGAAGCTGCAAAAGTGATCAGGCAAGGTTTTCAAGAAGGCTTTAACATCCCATTTACAGGGCAAGGAGCACAGGACACCCCCAAAAACTTAAAATCTGCTACCGAAAACAAAGAGATAGTGACCAAAAAAATCCAAAAAGAGGTAGAACTAGGTAGGGTAGGGGGCCCTTTACCGTTTTGCCATTTAAAGATTGTATACGCTCACCGCTGGGACTAGTACCAAAAAAGGAAGATGGGGAATACAGACTAATCCACCAACTATCATACCCCTCCCAGGGCTTCTGTAAATGACGGCATTGCACAAAGCGTGTGGTCGGATAACATGGCAGTAGTGCACATTTTAAATAAAGGGAGTGCGTCATGTCCAATAGCATTGGAATTGATGTGAGCCATCACACTGGAATGCCTAAAAATGAATGCATGCATAAGGGCGAGGCACATCGCTGGAGAAGCAAATGTGGTGGCTGATGCCTTGTCTCGTTTTCAGTGGAAAAGGTGCAGGGAGCTGAGACCGGACGCTGACAGGGAAAGAACACCCACGCCACGGAAGGCATGGGTCCCGTTAAAAGCATTGGAAAGGAAAGAACGGTTGGCTACAAGGTCAACTCTAAGGAAATTGTAGAACCACAGAGAACAGAATGGGTCATTGACAAGCTGACCAGGAACGCCCTAACGTACAAAACGGGTAAGCAGTACGAAAAGCATGTAAATGATGTGTTGGTTGAAGCAGGAGTGCAAGATGTGGGGACATTTCAACTGAAAAAATGTGTGAATTTTTGGAAGGGGCATTTGCCAAAGAAAAAAAGAAAAGCTGGGCGGCAGCGCACCTAGCCGCAGTGGCATACACCACAAAGGTGGCCGGCGTACCAGATCCAACTGACAGCCCTAGAATAAAATATGCAATGAAATGTTGGGCAAAATTGGAGGGGAAGAAACCAGATAGCAGAAGGCCACTGAACTTTTGGAAACTAGTGATGCTGTTAAAAATGTTACAAAGTACATGCAGTAGCATATATGAAACAGCGTTGTTCAAGGCAGCATTCGCGTTGGCATACTATGGGGCCTTCAGGATAGGGGAACTGGTGGCCCGTAACACGGTAGCAGAGGATGGCCTGCCAAAGAGCGATATTAGTATGGGTAGCAAGGGTATGTCTATAATGTTAAGGAAATCTAAGATGGACCAAGCTGGGAAGGGGAGAGCGATAGACCTCAATTGCATCAAAGAGAAGGACCACTGTCCCAGATGCATCACCCAAGAATTCCTAGATATCCGACCGGAGGTCAACGGGCAATTGTTAATACATAGGGACGGCAGCGCACTCAGCAGGTCCCAGTTTCAGGCAGTATTGAAACAAGCAGTGGCCAAAGCAGGATGGGATCCAGCTGCATTCGGGAACACACTCATTCAGGATAGGAGCAGCAACTTCTGCATGAGCGGGGGGCTTGGGAGAAAAAGGTGTAAAAAGGATTGGGGGGTGGAAGTCACAATGTTTTAAAAAATATATAAGAGAGGAACTGATATGAACGCTTATCTCCCTCATTTCCACAGAGACACGCCCCTACAAGTTGGCATGGATAGTCGGGCACTCCTTTATGACACGGGCAGGCAGGTGGATTGAGGAAGTGAAGTAAGGACTCCACTTCAAGAACACAATTACATCCTGGTGGGGCCTCCCGGGGATGCACTGGGAGGACATCCACGACAGGCTTTCGGACCTGATCGGCTTAAGGGACCCCCCTCCGCCCGAGTACCTGGTTATACACCTCGGGGGGAACGATTTGGTCAGCACGAATAGGGGGAGTTACAGAGAAACATTTGCGAGTCCCTGCTTAGCATAGCACACAGTTGGTGGAAAACTGAAATCTTTATGTCCGAGGTAATAGCACGAAGAGTCTGGTATGGGGCGCAGCGGAGGCAGGCAATCGAGACAGCAAGAAGGAAGTTAAATAAGGCAGTGGAGAAGTACTGTAAGAGCACAGGGCTCAACTCCATAAAACATGGTCTCTCCCAAAACAATCCAGAAATGTTTCACCAGGACGGGGTGCACCTGTCAGCCAAGGGGATGGGAGTTTTCACCGACAACATTTTCAGGGCACTGCAGGAACGGGGATGCAGGTAGAGGCGCTTTTGGGGGGACCTGAGCAGGCAAGGTAGCACCCACTCAGGTGTGGCGGCATGTGCCCAGGAACGGAGGCCCAAGGGTAACAAAGTCTCGGGAGGAGCCTTGGGCAACTCCAAAACTGGACACAAGGTGCCCAAAAGCAAATGATTGTGATATTGGTTTCGTTATGTATTTTCTATAGGAAAATAAATTGCCTACGGCCCGTAATTTTTCCACAAACAAATTGGTCGGCTATGTTATTGCTTAGGTAGGGATCAGGTAATGGGAGCAAAGGGAGCCCACACTACTCAGTCTATGCCCCAGGCCCCGGGCCATATGAAATGCGGCATGATGGAGGGCCTGGGAGTTTAGGCGCGGGTGGGGGGAAACGGCGCGAAAGCCGTAGGAAGGGGCGTCCAAATGGCGCTCACAGCACAAAAGGCACAGAAAGGCCAGGAAATGACACCTGGGAAAGGTGTGAGGGGTAACAGCAGGGGGCTGGGGAAAGCCCAGCCCCCAAAGGAAGAACAAAAGGGCTTAGGGGTATAAGTAACCCCAGGAAAGGAGATACGGCACAAACCAGGTAAGGAGTTCACCTCACTCGGGCAAGCTCCTAGGGCCTGGAAAAGGTGGAAAGAAAAACGTTTACCACCCAACCCACCCTACAAAGATAACGGAAGAAGGAGGAAGCAGGCAGGAGCCGGAACACTGAGTACTTTCTTTCGGTACACGGTCCAAGAAAGTCGTAGGCGGCATGTGCCCAGGAACGGAGGTTTAAGGGTAACAAAGACTCGGAGGAGCCTTGGGCAACTCCAAAACTGGACACAAGATGCCCAAAAGCAAATGATTGTGATATTGGTTTTGTTATGTATTTTCTGTAAGAAAATAAAATGCCTACGGCCCGTAATTTTTCCACAAACAAAATTGGTCGGCTTTGTTATTGCTTAGGCAGGGATCAGGTAACGGGAGCAAAGGGAGCCCACACTACTCAGCCTAAGGCCATGCACCCTGCTCAGTAGCCACACCTGACCTGACACCCAGCCTTCACTTTCTTCTCCCCGCGTTTATGACTCCATAATGTTTGCCCATGAAGAAGGAAAAGGCGCTTTCTCCGTCCCGGCTGTTATTGAGAGCCAGCTCATTACTGCGCAGAAGCCGCTCCAAGGAGAATAGTTTGCACAACGGAAGAGGGCAATCTGAAGCAGGTGTTGTAACGGGGGTGGGGCTAGAGCTCTTGGTTTTGAACAGAGACGCTCTGATCTCCCACCAAACACAATCTACCTGGAAGTTCCACATCCTTCACCCAACATTGCTTAAGCTGCACCCTGGCTATCTTTGGTGAGGTTAAGAATGTGTCAAATATTTCTTGTCCTGTACTGTATAAAGGCAGCGTCCACCTATCCTGCCCCGATCTGTACTGCCAGTAAAACAAAAACACATATTGAAGTGTGATGTCAAGAAGTCAGGGCTCTGACTCTGTCACTTCAAGGCCGAAAGAGGTCTTCGGGATTCGATAGGTTTGTGCCACTCATTTAAATTCAATGCATCAGATAAATGAATGGGCAAACCCCCACACTTAGCACCCCTTAACCCGCATCACCACCCCCACCTAAAACAACGCATTAACCACCTTTCCAAACCTTACATCTGTACCTTTTTTACATAGGTGCATTTTAGCAGAATTTATTTACAATGATTTTGTCTTCAGTGAAACATGTATGTGATAAGTAGTCTTCACTAAAATGACTGGGCAGTGGGCTCTGCAGCCCCAGAAAGCCAGCCTCATGAGCTGCATGGAGGTGGTAGATGACGGGAGGAGAAGAGCTCCGCTTCCAAGCACAGGGCCATGCGCCAGTCAAGTGGCATATGAACCCGGAGACTTAGAGTGCCAGCTCAAGCCCATGTTTAATGGAGGATGCCCGAAACCATGTGTAATGTTATGTTATCTTGCATTTGTATAGCACCTCCAGTCATAGTTCATGGAGTGAAAGAGCTTTTGCCTGTCCGAGAGGTCAAGGAGGGGTATGACAGAATGGTCAGTAGTGACAGGGAGTAGCAAAGTCGGGTAGATAGTTGGGATGAGGCCGCAGGATAGATAAGATGCTCAGGAAGGCATGAGAAGGCAGGTCGAAGAGCTTTGTGTACAATTGGGACTGAATTTCTCATGGGATTCAACTGTATCCTATAGGCACAGCGCTGAAGGGGGAGATAACTGGAGAAGGGTTGTCGGTGCACCCGCAGGTATGTCTGGAATTCACTCACTGCATGGTGAGCCTGAGCATGTTGAAGCCATGCCCAAGAAAGCACAGACGGCAGAGCCCTTCTACTTACTTCCCTAGGCCCCAACAACATTTGGGAGGGGTTGTATGTCAGGGTTACATGCAATTATAATTAATGAAATAATAATTTAGGAAAAAACAAATACAAAATACCTAATTCCAAAATAAAAAATTAATTGTTCATAGTTTTAGGGGGTTCCCCCACAAAGCCCCTGTTTTTTTAATATTTTCCCCCACCCCAAAACCCTATTGCCTCTAACAACCCCATTTTTAGTTTTTTCAAAATTAGTTATTTTGGTATTATTTGTTTCTTCATTCATTTTTTTTCATTAGTTGTTTTGTATTCAATATAATCACTGCATACTGTAAGTTTGCAAAAGCTCTCTGAAAAACCAGCAGAAAAAAAGCTCACATTTTTTAGTTTTCTCATTTATGTCATGGCTACCAAACCCTACGATTGAACGTGTGTGCAAATTGCTTAAGGGCACACAGCATGTCTGTGGCTTAGCTGTGGTCAGACTTTTGAGCCTTCCACAGTGTCATGGTGAGCCAAGGCATTTAGTAACCATGCCCAAGAAAACACAGCGTGCTAAGCCCTTTAAATTACGACCCTAAGACCCGAACAGCCAGGTTCTATAGATGGGAAAGCTGGAAGGAAATATGGGCACATTCAACTGAGGGCGGGATTTTGATCACGGCTTCTTTGGCCACATGAAGTTGCAGTCCTTGCAGGGAGATTATTGGCTTAGCAATGCATGGCAAAGTATGCTCCCCAAAGAACCCATGAGATAGAGTAAGCGATTGACAAGTGGGCATGCCTAGGTTTTCACAAAAAGTGCCCGTGGAAGACTTTATCCACAGGAACCCATATGTGAGGGGATGGTTTCCAGGGGTAAACTCAAAGACTAAGACAGCAGCATTTTATGACAGGCTAAGCCACATACAACATGTGTGCATCAAATGCAAGGGGCAGTCTCAAAGCCCCAACTTCTGTTATCATTTGCCGTGTTTGGTGTCCTGACCCACGTTTGGACTATTAAGCTGCAACATTTGGTGCTGTGGGCTTAGAAAATCCAAGATGGCGGAAAAGCCCACAGTTGCGCCAGAATCCGGGAAAACCGCGCAGTTTGTGCGCACACCAAAATGGTTGCCTAACCTGCCACCCACCAGTGCAAGCATGATGAGCCAGGAGTGCCATGAGTGAAATGTGTGCCAAAGGAAAAACAGCAGAACAGCAGTGCCGGTTGGCTAAAAAAAAACGCTTTAAAATCACCTTTGTTTCCCTGAATGCAAGCTCAAAATGCCTATTTGAAACATCACAAGATATTCAAAAATCTCAGTGAACACCAGCAGACATTTGGCAGAATGTATTCTTGCGTGCATACTAAATCTGGAAAGATGAAGAGCCCAAGACAATGTTTATAACAAAACTGGCTGAGCTGTAGATGTCAGCAGCTTAAGTTAAATGGACAGAAAGCCACTAAAATCGAAATGTTTAAAATAAATGAGTGACCTACTTTTGAGTGTAACATAGTTTGCAACTGTTGAAATGTCATAGTTTTGAACTTAGAATCAGCGTTCTAGCTGCATGTGTAAAAATTGTCAGTGTGATTTGAATGTAGAAAACTGGGAACTAAAGTGACATTTAGCTGAAGCCTGGGTGGAAGAGAGTGGATTCTGCCTGACAACTACCCCCGACAGGAGAGGGAATTCAGCAGCTGTGTTCCCAAGCCTGGCTGCATCCTGCTGCCCCTGCCAAAAGGAGATGACACCTCTCTGATTGAATTAGGGGAGTGGCACCTGGGGACTACAGGAAACTAAACAAAGCACTGTCCCTGGCTCAGGCAAATGTTATATTAGGGGGGTCGTAAATGGCTTCCTCTTGGGAGAAACTGGGAGGGGCAGTGCCTGTGAGAGCAAGCTGAGCTTGGGGGAAGTGGATAAACCAGAAATTCCACCATGTGCTTTGGAAAACCACACCCCTTTGGGGCCAGAGCATGATTTTAAAAAGATGGATAATTCACAGTGCGGACTTGTCAAAATTATATAAATAACATCATCATTCTTGTGATTTTTCTGTGCACATTTTAAGAGGTGTTAGGACCCTGTGGTATGTTCTTGGGGATAGTAGCGGAAAAAAAGGTTGTTACTCCAAATGTATGCATGTTAAAAATCTGACACTTTATCATCTGAAACCCATATCCCTGGTGCACATTTGTGTAAAATCTGGAAAGGTTTAGAGGTCGTTATCTGGATGAAAAGGGGAGAATTCTGTCATAAGTGGATACGACATCGTACAAAGACAGGGATCGGATGGTTTGGTGCTACAGAAAATATGTTAACTGGACCTATAATATTGGAAAAATGGTACATAGATAAATATGTATTTGGGTCAGAAATAGATTTGTGTGCAATTTGACAAGGGGAGGTTCCTCTGTCCATAAAACCTACAGCATCACTCTGACACCCCATTTCTTTCCCCCAATCAAGGGAGAGAGGAAAGCTTGGCCAATGATAAGTGATAAGTGAGAGGGGCAGGCTTAGCTAGGCCCAGGCACACACCCATTTTCAAAACACATAAAAAGAGCCACTGGAACCCAGGTAGGAACATTCACTTTCCACTTTCTTGCGGGACGCTTTGCCGGCAGACTCCAGACTTCAAATCCATCAATCTCCAGAGACCAGAGATCCAGAGAGACCAGAGATCCAGAGAGACCAGAGATCCAGAGAGACCAGAACTGTGCAGTGCTGAGAGCAGAACCAGAGACCAGACCGCTGTGAAGAACCGCTAGCAGAAGTCCAGCCAATCCTGACCCAATCGGTGACGAAGCCGCATTCCTGTCTAAGTTCATAGTGTGAGTACCCAGTCAGGACTGTGAAAAACCCAATCTCTTAGTTTAAAATAATCTAATCCAAACTATTTTAGCCAATTAGAACAGCCTCCTAGAATCGTGTCATTCTGTCATCTTTAAAACTGAAAACTGTCATCTGTCATTCTGAGCTTTAAAATTTCAAATCCGAAAAACTACCTTTACTAAATCGGCCGTATCTCCGGAACCGTTTGTGCTAGGAGCGAGTTTCATCTTAAAGCTAAGATTCTAAGCTTTCCAACAAACCTAAAACCGACTTGCTACCCCTTATAGTGCCTCCGTAATTGCGCTGGACGCACGCAACTAAATTTGCCGCGATTTGAGATTTTGCTTAATTTCAGCCACGTGTAAAAAGATTTGTCCTTGCTTTCCTTTGCTGAAATTCGTTTGCAACCTGACAATCATTCATAGAGCATTGCTAAAGTGATCCTGAACTAATACAAAGTAGCTGTCACCCACCCTGAACCTCTAGAGGGAATTAAAATCATTTTAGCATATTTTTCACTTCTTTGCATCCCACCTTTAAAGTACTTTGCCTGTGTTTAAAATCATCCCTGTTGCTCTAAGCTTGCTAGGGGGGTGGGGGGGACTGAATTATACTTGATTGCATTCCTGAGAACTGTGTGCTTTCCTTCCATCTCTTTACCTTGCATAAAGGGGGGGGGGGAATTGTCAAAGAAAAGTGATTACATTGTCTTTTGTTGAAGTCATATCAAGTTTATTTCCTGTACTGCATTTTCATTCATCATTGCATTGTCCTTGAAGCCATAAAAGCATTCTCAGCTACTTTATCCTCTCTGTATCACTTCTAAGCCATCAAAAAGAGTGTACCACTGTAACATTATCCATTGTTGATCACTATCATCCTCACAAGTGTGCTATCAAATATTAATTTACTATAAAAGTGTGATAGATATATATTGTTTAATTTTCAAATAAACCTTTTAATTTGCAAAACAAACCTACTTCTTGGCTCAGTGGGGTCAGGGGGATTCTAAGAGAGGGGTGTTATATAAGGGTTGTCATCCAGAGTAAACGAACTGGACATAAAAATATATCAATAAGGGTTTCCCTCAGCATCCCAGACTAGGCATTGACTTAGCTGTAGTGTTGAATTGAATCCGCTTACAGGCGAGTGGAGCCTCATTGCCGAAGTACTGCCATCTTATCCCAGGTAAAGTCTATAAATAATTCAGCTTTTTCTTTTTTGTTATGTGACAGCCTGAACCGAATCATTTCTATTTGTTCAGTTAGGGGAAATTAGACCCTATGAGGAAAAGTGATGTTGCGCAGGATCACACAATGTACTCAAGTGAAGAAGCTGGGATTTCTGTCCAAGTGTTGTGGCGTCATAATCTTCAATGTATCGAGTAGACTACACCTTCTCTCATCCCATCTTTTTATTTACCCCAAAGATCACTTATTCATTGTTTCCTTCATGAATAGAACCACTTCTTGTATTTGATGAAGGGAACGTACACAGAACCAAACTACATTCCAAATCAATCTGATGATAAAAATGACACTTTTATCAAAAACTCTTGAACAAAACAGGGATGATATTTATTCTGTTACTTTTGATATGGCATTTGCTAATATCATTTTTCCATGTTATAGTTCTGTAGAAAACAAAACTTAACTTTATCCAATTTGGGGCCTCATTTAGTGATTGCCGGTATTTCCTGCAGAAATACCGCCAAGCTCAAAAGGCATTACCATATACAGACAAGGTAGAGCTGCATGATTTGGAGCCAGGCAGACCCTTCAGTAATTCTCCATTTTGGAGTCCCCTTACACTCCACAAGGATTGCAAATTACTGTATCTGGCGATTGCCACGTGCGATAATGGTTTATGTGGAGGAAAGTTCCTCTACACAAACCCAGGTGGTTTTGAACAAGTTTCAGCTCCCCACAAAATAATATGACTAAAGATTCCATGGCAAGTGTTATTGCGGAAAATGTTTATTTAGTTTCCTTACGTTAATGGTCAAAGCTTGCACCCCTGCAGGAAGTGCTTTGGGTGCTGGCTGCCCCGTAAAGCAGTTGTACTTTTAAAAAGGTGAATGGGACCGTGCATACTTATTGTTTCCACACCAAAGTGAAATATCACAGGCTAACTGTGCTTATTTCATTGAACAACAAATCCGTTTTTTCACATCTAAGTGTGAGCACTAATAGTCCACGGGTCACATAGGCAGTGTCGTGGCTACCAAAGGGATTGCCAAGGTCAGCAGCTGGCACCCCTGTCTGTCCCTAATTGGGGTCCATGGATGTACTGTGGCTTGAGCTCGAAGGTCCCCATTGATGAGGTGTAGTCCACTGCAAGCTTTCACCCAGAAAGGGCCGAAGAGTGGAATCGTAGTGGATGGAAAGTGAAGAGTGGACAACAAGGAGCCCTGGGTAGCTGAGGCCTGCATCCATGCAAATGAGTGGCAACGGTAGTAAGGCAGGACTTCTGTCTCACACCAAGTTGAATGTCTGGCCATATAAAGGCACATCAAGGGAAACAGCAGATTTAACCAATCCCAAGGTTCCATCGAGAAGAGACGACAATAGACAAATGGAAAGGGGGGCAACAAAGAAAAGAGAATCCAATGGCCTATAATAAGCTTCCCGTGAGAGCTGAACGAGGCAGATGGGGAGAACAAGCAAAGTGAAGTTAAAGCACTGCAGTGGAGGGAGCAGAAGCAGACTGGAGTACAGCCAGCAAGTGAGCCAGAGGAGATACAGTCCCAAAGCAGCTGTCAGCATTAGAAGTAGAGAGAAGGCCAGATATCAGTGGTCAGAGAAGAAGGCCTAAGGTTGGATCACAATCCTATTTGAAGAACGGTCTCTAGGTTCTGTAGTCATGGGGAGATTTACCCAACAACTTTTGGCAGAGACTAAGGAGGGGTCCCAGGAGTTGAAGCCACTTGGTCACTTAAGCTAAGGAACAGTGATTGCTGGTGGGACTGGCACCTCATCACTCATTAAATGGAGGGATAATGGCACCATATCCCTAATTGAGAGACTGAGACTGTCAGAATCCAGTTGCCCACGTCGTGTAGCCGAAGAGTTCTTCCTCCCGATGGAACCCTCTGGCCCCAGGAATGGACAGCCAGAGCGATCAATCAGAGGAAAGAACGGATACCTGATGAGACCCAGAGGACGCAGGAGTTGTAATGTAGATGACGCAAAAGTTGTAATGCAGAAGTCAGGGTGGTACGAGTAGCCGAGGACAGGCGTTGGATCTGTAAGTGAGGAGTTAACACAATACAGATAATATAACAACCGCCCTTCTGACCAACCCCGAACACAACAGAAAGAATGCAATACGTTGATCCCAATTCTGATAACAACCCCTAGGCTTACCGTTACTCCGGGGAGAACCAGATGGAACCAGGAAGAGAAGAACTCCGAAGTCCACAATGCAGAATACCAGCAAAGCTCAACCACCTATCCCGCCGGCACGAGGACGCCTACTACACACTAGAAAGTGTGCGTCACAAGGAAACCCCAGGTTGGAAGTTCATAAGCTCCAAGTTCAACAATCCAAAAGTTCAAGAGTTCCAAGGTCAACAATCCAAAGTTCAAGAAAAGTTCCAAAGTTCCTCAAAATACCCAGATGCAGTCCAGATGATTGATGATCCAGAAGACAACCGAAGAGCAACCAAAACTAATGGGCGAAGGCTAGGAAATCCGTGAGCGGTCCGAGGTCGAAGAATGATGCGGGCAGCAAACAAGAACAAGGCAGTCCAAAATCCAAAGCCAGGTAAACGGTCCGGGTCGAGGCAACGAGGTAATCAGAAATGCTGGAGGGAAGGGGAAGGGAAAGGGACAGAACCGGGATGATAAGGAAAACTGGATACAAGGTACAAGATACGAGGCGCCACCAATTCTCAATCAGAAGCACCGATCTGGAGTGTAGGCGGAGAATATAAAGGTGAGGTCACATGACAGCGTTCCGCGGCTTCCAGCGTCGACCGTGGGAAACGCTGAGAGGACGCCAGCGTTGCCATGCCAACTTCCAAGCCCCTGGTTGTAGTGTTCTTAAAGGGCTATGCATCCGTTTCTTGACACTGCTTACACGCCGGTACATGACAGTTTCCTCCCTCAAAGGGGGTGTCACCCCCCGAGCAGACCAGAAACGAGACAAAAGGGCCGGAGCATGGATGTTTCCCACAGGTTCCCACGTACGGTCTTCGGGACCATAGCCCTTCCAATCGACCAGATAGAGACGTCTGCCCCTTCGGACTTTGGTATCCAAGATCGCACCCACCTCATATTCATCAAAACCACGCACCCTAATCGGAGGTGTATGAGCAGGAAGTCTGGTAGATGGGTGGCATGGTTTCACTAGAGAGACATGGAATACCGGGTGTACCTTCCATTTTGCAGGAAGAGCCAATCGGAGGGCCGCAGGGTTAATAACCTGCAGAATGCTGTAGGGACCCACGAACCGAGGCAACAGGGATCTTCGACCAGGCAGGCGTAGATTTTTTGTGGACAGCCAGACCTTCATCCCCGGTCGGTAGTTAGGAGCCGGTGAGCGATGTGCATCTGCCGATGACTTAGTACGTGACTGGGCCTGTAATAGTTGACTCTTAACTATAGCGTGGGTATCTGATAGGTTCCTAAGACAACCAGAGGCAGCCGGATTTTGTAATGGCCAATCAGCAATACTGGGCAAAGAACGGGGGTGCTGGCCATATAGTGCAAAGAACGGAGATACACCTGTCGCCGTATGCATAGAGTTATTGTAGGCGAACTCGGCCAGAGGTAGAACAGAAACCCATGTATCTTGGCGTTGGTGGGTAAGACATTGTAGATACTGTTCCATGGTGGCGTTAAGCCTCTCTGTTTGCCCATCGGTTTGTGGATGGTATGCACTAGAGTACCTGCCGTCTATACCCAACGTTGAAGTCACGGCTCTCCAAAAACGAGAAGTGAACTGTGGTCCCCGGTCAGTAACAAGAATGGAAGGCAGACCGAATCTTCGGTAGACGTTCTTCAAGAACAGTTCCGCCAAAACCGGAGCAGAGGGAATCCCCTGGCAGGGTACAAACAAGGCTGATTTAGTGAAATAGTCCACGACGACCCATATAGTGTCGTAGCCGTCGACTACCGGAAGCTCTACTACGAAATCCATAGAGACCATAAACCAAGGCTTGTCTGGAATAGGCATGGGTTGAAGCAGGCCCACCGGTTTGCCCGGTTGATGTTTGCACTGTGCACAAATGGCACAAGAAACGATGTATTCCCGAACATCGTGTGACATGGAGGGCCACCAGCACCACCTTCTCAAAAGGTCAATAGTTTTCCCAGTACCTGGATGTGCCGCTACCGCTGAATCGTGACACCATTGCATGGCGGTGTGTCTTGTGTCGGAGTCAGGCACATATATTTTACCCTTCTTGTAAGGCAATGAATTGATGACCTCCAACCCCAGGCTAGAAATCTCGGAGGGAGTAGTTCTCACCCATTCTTGTATCCTTGTTTTCAGAGAGGGGCGCAAGGTACACCCACAAACCACTTGATTGGGTAATAGAAGAGCTCCTTTAAGCTCGGATGGTTCAGGGACTCCATGGATGCGGGAAAGAGCATCAGCCTTCGAATTCAGAGAACCAGGGCGATAGGTAATGGTGAAGTTGAACATGGCGAAAAATTCATGCCACCTGGCATGACGTGCCGTGGTACACTTCACTGATTGCAGTGCCAAGAGATTCCGATGATCAGTAAACACTTGAACTGGTTCGGAAGACCCCAAAAGATGATGTCTCCATACCATAAAGGCGTCTCTTACAGCCAACAATTCCTGTTCTGTGATCGTATAATTCCTCTCGTAAGAGGTGAGTTTTCTGGAGTGATACGCAACAGGATGTAAACCAGCGGACTCGGGGCAAAGTTGGGACAGGATAGCTCCCAGTGCAACATCTGAAGCATCTGCTTCTACAATGAAAGGCAAAGAGGGATCCGGATGTTGAAGGACGGGAGCCGTGGTAAAAGCAGATTTTAAGGCCTCAAAAGCCTGTTGAGCTTCCTCGTTCCATTCAAACAAACTTTTAGTGCTGGTTAGTTTAGTAAGTGGAGAGGCAATGGCTGAAAAGTCTTGGATAAACCGCCGATAGAAATTTGCAAAACCTAGGAAGGATTGCAGAGCCTTCAAGGTATCAGGACGAGGCCACTCCAATATCGCGGTGATCTTAGACTGGCTCATTTGCACTCCCCGGCTAGTGATATCATAGCCTAGGAACTCTACCTCGGTTTCATGAAACCTGCACTTGTCCAACTTAGCATACAAGTGGTACTCTCTGAGACGTTGCAAAACGTTGGAGACATGGATGACGTGAGTGTCCACCGAAGGAGAGTAGACAAAGATGTCATCTAAGTAAACGACTACGTACTGGTCTAGCATGTCATGAAATACGTCGTTGATGAAGTATTGGAAGGTCGCCGGAGCGTTACATAGGCCAAAGGGCATAACGCAGTATTCGAAGAGGCCATATTTGGTTTTGAAGGCCGTCTTCCACTCGTCGCCTTCGCGAATCCGGACGAGATTGTAGGCTCCCCTCAAATCCAATTTAGTGAACACCTTAGCTGCACCCAATTGGTCCAATAAGACTGAAATCAGAGGAATCGGATACTGATTTCTGATCGTGACGGCATTTAAAGCACGGTAATCGATGCAAGGACGCAGGTCCCCCTCTTTCTTAGGCACAAAGAACATGGGTGAGGCAGCAGGTGAGCGGGAAGGACGAATAAAGCCAGTACTCAAGGATTTGTCAATATATTCCTTCAAAATCACGTCCTCTTTAGGGGTCAGGGAATATATGCGCCCAGACGGAATCTTAGCTCCAGGAATCAGCTCGATAGGGCAGTCATAGGGCCTGTGGGGTGGAAGTATCTCTGCCCCACGTGCGTCGAATACGTCCTGATATTTCCTGTACACCATAGGAAGGACAGTGTTAAGTACTGCCCCCACAGTACGGGTAGTTTCAGCAAGAGCATGACTTGGATTGGTGATCTCCGAACTGATAGTGAGGCATCTCCTTTCACAGTAATCCGACGGAAAACATACCTCCCCAGAATGCCAATCCACAGAAGGATTATGCAATCTTAACCAAGGTAAGCCAAGAATGAATTTAAACTGTGGTGCCGCAATGAGATCAAAGTAGATGCTCTCTTGATGACCGCAGTCAGTGATCATGGTGAGGTCAGTAGTCCGCTTCGTCACTAACCCAGAGACCAAGGAAGAGCCATCTACCGAATTTACCACTTCAGGACATGATTTGTGCATAACTGGCAGACCCAACCCCTGAGCATAAGTGGCATCCACGTAATTCCCTGTGGCGCCTGAGTCCAGGACCATCATCACGGCCCATTTCTCAGAACCGGGAGACGACAGGGAAACAGATAGACAATAAGGACTGTATATTGTAGGGTCTATCGAAGAAACACCCGGCATCTGGACCCCTTCAGTCACCGGGTTTTGGCGTTTCCCTGTTTCTTAGCGGGTTTTTTGGTACATTCTCGGAGCAAGTGGTCTGAACCTCCGCAATAGAAACATAATCCATTCTTTCTCCGGTGTTCCCTAACTTCAGCCGAGAGAGGAGTTCTAAGTGCCCCAATCTGCATGGGTTCCGTGGATCCAGCGGCAGGTAAAGGAACGGAGATAGCAACAGGAGGAACCGTTCTCTTTTCACCCCTCCGTGCTGCTTGTCGGGAATCGATCTGGAGAACCAAATCCAATAGTTCCGAAAAAGCAGTAGGTATCACCGGAACGGTAGCCAGTGTGTCTTTTAGGGAGTCGGATAGCCCTTTATAGAAGAGAGAGGCCTTCTTCTCTTCGGGCCAATTTGTTTCCGCCACCAGCTGATTGAACTTGGCTAGATAGGACAGGAGAGGTGTACTGCCTTGTTGGAGACCAAGCAGTTCTAAATCCGTAGCTTGTGTGGCATAACGTGTGTCGAACACACGACTCATAGCCTCAATTAGGGCGTCACAATTGTAAAGAAGATGACTGCCCTCTTCCAACAACGGATTAGCCCAGGCAGCCGCGGTACCCCCTAAATGAGATAACAGAAACGCCGCCTTAGTAGTGGAATCTGGAAAAGAGGCAGGACGACACAGGAAGTGTAGTCTACATTGGTTCAAAAAGGTCCTAAAGGTCTTGGGGTCTCCACTGAAGCGTTCCGGTGGAGCCAAAGGGAACTGGGTAGTCATATAAACTGGTCCAGCACCCTGTTGGGATGGACCAGCACCTGCCCCAGAGACACTGGCCAAAGGTGGGGCAGCTGCCCCAAGGGGTTGGAACCCTGCTTGCAACTCATCAATGCGTCGCTGCGTGGCTGAATGAGCCGCAGTCATATCATTACGTAAATCGGCCACCAATTGTAAAATAGTGGACAGCGTCTCATTGGTATCCATATTGGAGGCTTCTGATTATGTCAGAATCCAGTTGCCCACGTCGTGTAGCCGAAGAGTTCTTCCTCCCGATGGAACCCTCTGGCCCCAGGAATGGACAGCCAGAGCGATCAATCAGAGGAAAGAACGGATACCTGATGAGACCCAGAGGACGCAGGAGTTGTAATGTAGATGACGCAAAAGTTGTAATGCAGAAGTCAGGGTGGTACGAGTAGCCGAGGACAGGCGTTGGATCTGTAAGTGAGGAGTTAACACAATACAGATAATATAACAACCGCCCTTCTGACCAACCCCGAACACAACAGAAAGAATGCAATACGTTGATCCCAATTCTGATAACAACCCCTAGGCTTACCGTTACTCCGGGGAGAACCAGATGGAACCAGGAAGAGAAGAACTCCGAAGTCCACAATGCAGAATACCAGCAAAGCTCAACCACCTATCCCGCCGGCACGAGGACGCCTACTACACACTAGAAAGTGTGCGTCACAAGGAAACCCCAGGTTGGAAGTTCATAAGTTCCAAGTTCAACAATCCAAAAGTTCAAGAGTTCCAAGGTCAACAATCCAAAGTTCAAGAAAAGTTCCAAAGTTCCTCAAAATACCCAGATGCAGTCCAGATGATTGATGATCCAGAAGACAACCGAAGAGCAACCAAAACTAATGGGCGAAGGCTAGGAAATCCGTGAGCGGTCCGAGGTCGAAGAATGATGCGGGCAGCAAACAAGAACAAGGCAGTCCAAAATCCAAAGCCAGGTAAACGGTCCGGGTCGAGGCAACGAGGTAATCAGAAATGCTGGAGGGAAGGGGAAGGGAAAGGGACAGAACCGGGATGATAAGGAAAACTGGATACAAGGTACAAGATACGAGGCGCCACCAATTCTAAATCAGAAGCACCGATCTGGAGTGTAGGCGGAGAATATAAAGGTGAGGTCACATGACAGCGTTCCGCGGCTTCCAGCGTCGACCGTGGGAAACGCTGAGAGGACGCCAGCGTTGCCATGCCAACTTCCAAGCCCCTGGTTGTAGTGTTCCTAAAGGGCTATGCATCCGTTTCTTGACACTGCTTACACGCCGGTACATGACAGAGACGAACATCATCTCCCCTACCGAGAGAGAGTGAGAAGGGCCCCATATTTCATATGGAAGGTGATAAGTGCACCATATCCCTGGATCAGGAAAAAGTAGTCCAGAAACTACCCTCTTGGCTGGATTACGACTAACAAGCTTGGATATATATCACTATAAAAAGGAAACTGGGTAAAGAAGTGGCTGTGTGCTATACCCCTGGGACTCTGTTTAGTCTAGAAAATCTTGTGGAGACCAGTATCCCCCCTAGAAAGAGTGGCTTGATTCTGTTTAATTTGACCCGCATTGATTCTTGTAATTAAGTCTGCCCCAGGTAGCAATAGGGAGTTGTGTTGCAGATAAACCCAGAGACAATAGACACTATGGGCCTCATTACACGGTAGGCGGTAAACCATGGCACTATTAGTGCCATGGTTCATGCTGGTAATTTACTGGTACCGCCTTGGTGGAAAGGGGAATTACCGCCCCATTCCAAGGTTGGCGGGGCGGTAATTCCCCCTTCCACCATTGCCCTTCCCCATTCCCATTTTTGCCCCATAGGGCATAATGGGAATGGGGAAGGCGCTAATTTCGGTACCGCAAATTGCGGTACCGTAATTAGCTACCTGGGTCCCTTTGCGGGTTGGTTTTTAACGCCTGCAAAAAGCAGGCGTTAAATTCCCCAACCCGCAAAGGGACCTCGTAGTAAGGCGATAAGGATTTACCGGTACCGGTAAAATACCGGTACCGGTAAACCCTTACCGCCTACCGTGTAATGAGGCCCTTAGACACGTACCGAATCCCAACCTTGTATTCCACTGACTGGGTCCCTTTCTTGCCCTCTGTTATTCCCTTCTTCTGCTTACAATCTTTCCTTAGTTCCTTCCCCCCCACACATGTTAAGGGTGACACATTTGATCTCATCTTTATCTCCGCTGATATTTCTATTATATCATCCGTCCTGACCTATACAATCCCTTCAGATGATCGTCTCTTACTGTCTTCTTCTTTTTATTTATTACCCTTTGTCCCTATTGTGCCTTCTTTGCCTTCTCCTGCCTTCTTTCGGCGTGATCTTTGGAATCTGAACCCCTCTGTCCTCATTAATTCTATTTCTTCTAAACTTCCTTCCTTTGGTCATGATTCTTCAGCTAGTCTAGATGGCATGATCAAGGATTTCAACTCTGTGGTTATCTCATCTCTTGATGAACTGTGTCCTCTGTCACCATTCACTCATAAGGGCAGAACCCCTCATCCCTGTCTGCACATTTCTTTGAAACAACTTAGGATTTGTTTACGTAGGGCTGAACGGCGTTGAGCGAAGCGTTGCACTGAAACCAACTTTCAGTTTTTATCTCGCCTCCATCAGTCCTTCTCTATTTCTTTGACCCAAGCTAAATGAGATTCATTCTATTCTCTTTTTTAGTCCCAATCATCCTATCCAAGATTCTTATTCTCCACTCAATACACGTGTGCCTCCTCCTATACCTAATCCTACATAAAATTCAAGTCATTATTGTAATGATTTCACAAATGTTTTCTTAACTAACATGCATATCATTCGTTCTTCCCTTGATCATTTGGGTGCCCCATCAACATCCTGTACTTCTAGGGTTTTAACACAGGCATTTATTTTTCTTCTTTTGCTCCTGTTTTACAAAATGATGTGTTAGCCACCATTTTTCACTCTCATCCTACTTCTGCTCTCTCCGATTCTCTTCCAACGTTAAGGTTATTCTCCCCTTCTTTTGTTCCCTTCCTTACCATCTGGCTCCTTCACAGCTTCATTTAAAATAGCTACTGTAATTCCTTTATTTAAACAATCCTCACTGGATGCATCAGATCTTGCTGGCTTCTGCCCTATTTCACTCTTACCGTTTCTGTCTAAAATTCTAGAGCACATCTTTCATCTTCAACTAACTTCTTATCTGAGTCGTGATCATCTTCTTCCCTGGCAGCAATCTGTTTTCCGTCTGGGCCATTCCACCCAAACTGCCCTTCTATCTGTTTCTAATTCTATTCTCCATGCACAACACCATAACATTTCTTCTATTCTAGTTTTATTAGACCTTAGTGCAGCAATTGATGCAGTAAACCATGAAATCCTGCTCTCCACTTTGTCTTCTCTGATCATTTATTGTTGGGTACTTCAGTGGTTTTCTTCTGATCTTTCCTGTCATTCTTTTACAGTGTCCTGGAAAAATTATTCCTCTCAATCTCACCTTCTCTTTTTCGATGTTCCGCACGGCTCTATTCTTGGGTCCCTTCTTTTTAACTCTTTACACTGCACATTTGGCTTCCTTGATTTCTTCTCATGGGTTTCAAGTGGAATTTTATGCCAACAACAACCAAATATTTCTTCCTTTCCTTCCTACGATGATACCATCCACCACCTGAAAAATTGGATAGCCTCTCGGTTCTTGTGCCTTGATCTAAAAAAACAGAAATTCTTTTCTGCTTCTCCTTCTGTTATTTCAACTTCTTCTATTCATTTTTCTCCAGATCTTTCCATTTCTTTTCATGACCGTAATTTCGGATTTATTTGTGATTCTGCATTCTCCCTTCAAAACCAAATCTCTTCTATTTCTCAATTTTGCTGCTTCTATCTACATAAAATTAGGAAAATCTGTCATCTTTTGATTTCTTCTACTAAACTTCTATTACAGACTTGTCTTCTTTCTCGTCTTGATTACTGTTGTTCCTTATATGTTGGTTTACCAGCATATGCTCTATTCCCATGGTGTTCTATTCTTCATTCAGCTGTCAATTTCATGTTTTTTTATCTACCAAGTACACTGATGACATCCAGTTGGTCTTTGAGCCGACGGGGAACCACGATCGGGACACCATTTATATTAACCACATATATTGCATGATTCAAGATTGGATGGCTTTCAACTCTTTGTCACTTAACTACAATAAAACAGAGCTGATGATTGGGGGCTCGGCCCCATGTATGAGAAAACTGAATGTGAATTATGGGCAGTTTAAAATCGCTGATTGTGTTATATCAGGCACCTTATCTGTGAAAGCTTTAGGAGTTCATCTTTTTTCATGTTTTACAATGAAAAAACATGTTGCACAGGTCAAAGCCTCCTTTGCTTACATTACCAAATCGCCCAGAAAATTCAAGCAATACTAGTCTGGTACTAATGTGTCCTCTGTAGCATTTGCCTTAGTCAATTCTAGAAAGATTATTTTAACAGCTTATTGGTGGACACTTCAAAAGCTAATTTGAAAAGTCAGCAAGTGTTTCAAAACGGAGCCGTGAGAGATATATGTGGGCTGGCCAGAACTGATCATGTCACTGAGGCTAGAAGATCTCTTCACTGGCTGACACTGACATCATCAGATATCTCGGAAAATTCTCACCCAAACTGATAAATGCCTTTCTGGTAAATCACTGGTTACTTAATGAAATGGCTGCAAAAGGTGCCGGCCAGGAGAACTCTCTGTTCTCATGGCAACGATAAACTCTCTCTCCCGCGGTTTGGATTGAAAAACTTTGGTGGCACTGGCTTTGATGCCTGCACGCTCAGTTTGTCTTCCCAGCTTTAAGAAGGCCATCAAAACTCTTTTTTTTTAATTCCTATGATTACTATGTCCCCTCTCCTGTGATTTCTTGTTTCTGGTAATCGAAGAAAAAGAAAGTTCCCTATTTGGGGAACTCGCGTCCCCTGCACACTATGACTGGCTCAATTAATAAGGCCAACTTTCAAGAATATTTTGACCCTATTATAGGGTTGTTTATGAGTGATTTTGTCCATAAAGATTCGTTATTCTGATGTTCAAATAGTTGTTGTTTCAAAAAAATATACTTTCAAGATGCTTTGTTTTAAATTCAAGCTCTTTAATGTCCAACGCGTTTCGAGAATATGTATCTTTTCTTCAGGGGCTATTGTTTCTATAAATAATACATTTAAAAAAAGATAATCAGTACATCTTCTTGTGCGATACAGTTTTCAGGTGATTTATGCAGTCATTGTAAATTAAAGTACATTGTCAATAGTTTATCAGTTCCAAATTTCAAGTATTCAAAATAAACTCATATCTCCTGTCATGCATTGCTTTGTTGGAGAAAATTATATCATTACACTTAACTGTGTTCTTTATTTTACCCAATTATTTCGAGATAACCTATTAGGTGGCTAGGACTAAACCCTATTTGCACGGTTTTATGTTGGTGCACTCCAAAATCACATTGTTAATATTATCAGAATATTTAAGGAAATTCTCTCAAAGTGCTAACCTGTGTTTCTTGTCTAACGTTTCTATCTAAAGGTTGAGGATCTAGTCATTCTCTTTCATCTGAGATTAGACTCTTGTGTACATCAAATCAGTACCTCTTATTATCCTCTTCCCTATTCCATATGCTCCCTAAACAAATAATACAAAATTATGCGTAATGAGAAATGGTAATTATTATATAGATGAAGGATGTTTCTGGCCCATGGCTTTTTCCTTAGACTGTTTGTCGTTTATGTGCACGCTCAGGCCAATGGGTGTGTTGCGCGTTAAAAGTAGTAACATAATAATGATAGTAATACTCGCTCTTCATGCATTAATTGTCATTTTTATATATTTTTGTACTGTTTTATCTTGTACAGCGGTGAGATAAAGGCGCTTTATAGATACCATAAATAAATGCATAAATAAACCTTGATTCTAAATAAAAACTATATGAAACATCCATTAAATGTTCTATGGTCTGTTGATCTGCCACACTTACCTATACTACTTCATATGGACACGGTTCCGTTTTGACTTTTGAACGTATGATACTTAAAAAATGATTGTTAACAGTTTCTGAATCACTCATCTAATTATTAATGCAATGAATCTATTGAATTAGGAGTTGTATTTTAAGATGTCTTTTAAACTTTGATAAGTGTTTGTTAAAGGTTTTGTATATAACCAAATCACACACAAAAAAAACAAAAGATGTTATATTTATCTATTTAGATTTGAGCAAATTATGAGGAGCTTTGTGTTAATGTAGTTGCTTTGTAGCGCCCCAAGAAGAAAGCGGAAGGAGGTGGGAAAGGGTTGGGGAGGAAGGAGGTAGTTGGCTTGTTTGCAGCCTTGGTACATTCTTGAACGGTTAAGTGCTGAAAGGGATGGGGGAAAGTGAGAAGTGCATCAGTAGGCGGATACGTGCAAAAAGCATTGCATGTGTTGCTGGATGATGTTTTAAAGCAGGAAGGACAGCACCGTTCTCTGAGGAATTGTCAGAGGGTGAAGCATACTTCACAGAAGGCAAAGGTGGTGGTAGATTCTTATGGTCACCTCCTCACCTTGAGGGGGAATAAGTGTGGCACCTATGCTGGGTGGCCAGCTGAAACTTTTTATAAGCATTGTGGCACAATGTGTGCTGGTGCCTCAAGTACTATTGTGTTGTAAGGAAGCTCCAAGTTGTTTTGTGCACCCTGATCCATTGTGTATGCTTAAATGTAGCGCAGCATCACCAGCAAACACCTGAAATCTGATGATGTGTGTGAAGGGATCCATGTGAATATTACAGAATTTGAAGGATATGTGGTGCAGGGCCGTGCAGTGATTAATGAAGCTTTCTCTAAAGGAACCATCCTAGTTTTACCTGCAGAGTGTGCTTTTCCATGAAGGGCAAGAATCTTTGGAATATGTGCTGTCAGTCTCAGTTTGCTTGTCTAGTCTGGCTGCTGTGTACTGTGGCCATGTTGGAATGGGAATTTACTACAGTGTACAGACAGGAGAAGGGGAAAGACATTTACTGCAGTTTAACTCTACACAACACATGCTCGCCAACTGCATTGAACTAGAACAGTCCACGTACGGATGCCACCACCCCTCTGGAAGTGTGTTCTAGACTAAAGTCTAGTTCTTACTTCCTTTGGGTCTTTTTTGCTGTGACCAGATATGTCTACTCTAGCTCATGACCTAAAACGCCAGGACAGTGGATCCTTACAAAGAGGTACACTGGACCACCCACAATGAATTCCATATTAAACTATATATTGATTTGTAAGATTCTATGTGCATAGGTATCTAAGACAGAAATATATATTTCACTGAGGGGTTCCAAGTGACATAATACAGATAATGAGAGTAACGAGACAACTTCACTTGAGTCCCAGAGAGGGACTACTAATCATAGTTGAAAGCTACCCATCTATATTTATTTTGTTGTCTATGACCCCCATGAGTCCCTTTTCAACTCTTTGCACTGTCCAGGGAGGCATAGGAATATCTATAAAACATCAAACAGCATGTTCAATCCCCCCTCCACCCCCAATCCCCCATCCACTCCACCCCATGTCCCCCCACTCCCCCTCAGCAACATAAACATGAAAAAGTGCCTGGCAGAGAAAATGCAGTATCCTGCAACTGTGATGCAATGGCATAAGTATTCATTCCATAATTCTCTGCCCTGACGTCACTGCAGGAGGATACAGCATTCAGAAGGAAAATAAACATTTGCGGTCCATAGAAGTAGGTGTTGATGATATTTGTGAAAAGGATGGTTTGGGAATCTGAGCATTATATTTCCTCTAGGACAAAAATAAGTGAAACATTTAAGCTACAGCACAATACATTTACCAACGTTTTAATATTTGGTGCAAATCTACCAATATGAGGAAGCATGCACAGATCTTGTGATCACATAACATTGTTGAAAGTTTCTGATGGATCTTTCTATGGCCAAACTTGCACTCACTCTGATTTAACATGGCAACCAACAACAAATTGGTCACAAATCATTTTTTAGTTAAAAAATGTTGTTTATTGATTTTAAGGAGATAAACATACTTGTTTCAGTTATAGGCCATGAGGAATCCAGTTCATTACAACTTCAAGTAGTAGTTAAAAAAAATCCACCCGTCTCTCCCCCTAACATTACTACGAGGAGCTCCCGGTTAACCCCCTCCATTAGACTTGCATGTAATAAGTTACTCACACTATACAATGCATGTAGATTGTAGTTTGAAGTAGAATGTTGCTGGAACACGTAAACAAACCCCACAATTTATCTGTTAGTTCTTACCAGTTTCTGTGGACAGCCTTGTTCTTGTGCTTCGTTTCTCAAAAATCATGGCTAATGATTTTCCTTGCAACAAGGGTAGATGCTGAAACGCATGGGAAAATAAATTACGCATCAATGTGTTTCAATAAGAGTGCTCCAGCAATAAGCATGCAATGAGAAAAAAGATTTCATTGTTGAATGCATTCTTCTTCTTATTGTTGTGTAGCCCAGCCATAATCAAGCAACAAGTCCAGGTGAAAAAACATTGATTAGGTTTTAAATAAACAGTTACATTTAAAAGGTTTAAAAAGTACTAATGTTATGCATAATCCGAGGAGTCACCATTATTTGATGATTGGTGCATGCCTTTTCACATAAGTGGCCAGCATACACTTATGCAAAGTGATGAGATGAGATGTGCACACCATCTCAATTAGCTGTGACTAAACCAGATCACACCTATTGCTCAATTGAGATCGAGGGATTATACAGGTGCATGCACTCTCTGTAACCAAGTTCACCACAGGCACCGTGGCACAAGCCGCTGATCCAGAGATGTAGAGCAAGTGTTCATGTGCTGAATGAATATCTATCACGTTGTTACTGCTCGTGTTCATTTCAGGTTTGCAACCCATAAAACAAACAGAAAAATCTTATAAAATCACTTAATTCAATTCATTAAATTAATTAATTCCAAACCAACATTGTGTCTCAATTTAAATTACAACAATGAATGTATTACTTACTATATGTTACTGTACACTTTATACTGCACACGTGGACAATGCCAATCGCTGCCAACGTCTGTCTGCCACTTTCTCTCTGACCACCCTCTCTCTCTCTCTCTCTATCTCTCTCTCTCTCTCTCTCTCTCTCCCTTTCTTCTGTAACTTCCCTCAATAAAATGTCTTCTGTGCTTTATCCCCTCCCCCAAAGAAGCTCCACAATTCATTAAAGTTATGAAGAAAGAGGCACTTATTGCACAATGGAGACCACCCGCCCAAACTGACAAGTGGACCAAAGCTGTCACTTTGTTACCTATGCTACTGACACACAAAGCCCAGTATTTCTATTTCTATGTGTAGAGGTGGTAGGCACAACAACCCGAAGGTATCTCAATGCTTGACGAGCAACTCAGCCACACGGTGAGGAAGACTGAAATAGCAGCGGTTTACTATAGTATGCAGTGGATGTTCTCCAGGGTGTGGATTCATAGGAGGTATTTGCAAAATCATGTCCTCAGAGTATGCCACATTAGTCACAATTTGCACGTGCTGGTGGATAGTAAGTTGGGGTGCCTGCTCCAACCTTTGAAATAGAAATTGTAGAGAGTCAAGAGGGTCAAGCTGGATGTTCCCCCTTAAAACCCACCTTCTCCTCCACCACACCAACCTTCGGCTTCCCTGCCTTCTCACCCACACCCACACCTGCAGTCCCTGCCTTCTCCTCCCCACACTTACCCACACAATCCTTGCCTTCTTCTCTCCATACCCATGTCTGCAGTCCCTCCCATCCCCCACACACACCCACCCTCACAGTCCCTGCCTTTTCCTCACCAATTAGCACCCTTTCAGTCCCTGCTTTCTTCTTCTCTAAACCCACCCTTGCATTTCCTGCCTTCCCCTCATCCACATCTACCCCCGCAGTCCATGCCTACTCCTCCCCAAGCCCTCCCTCTAGTCCCTGCCTTCGCCTCTCCCACATCTGTTAGAGTGGGTTTCTAAACTCTGGCCTGGTGGACAGAAGTTTAGGAGGCCACCCTAGTTTAGTGAAACAGGGAACCTACTGGACAATGCCAGACCGAACACAGTAGCTTGGCAGGCAGTCAAGACTAAGTCTGATGAGAGGTGAAAGTGATCAGAAGCCCACAATGAGCACACACAGTAAAGATACCACAGAATACAGTTAGGCAGGTGTATATAAAAAAAACCTATACATTTATTTTTGGCCCAATAAAACAACACAAATAACCAAACTAATAATGCAAAGGTTACCACACACGTATATGACTATGTAACATATATGCAACTACTGTAGCCTTATGCGATAAAAAGATAAAACATCCACAACCTCAACAGAAGGGGGGTTAACACGAATTATGCATTAGGCAGTCTTTAGGATGGAAACCGTAATTTATGCAGTCCAGCCCTACAAAGTGGGGAGCCTTGTGCTCACTGTATAACAGTGTGTAAAAATGCACATCCGTGCATAAAGCAAAGACAGTCCCTCATTAGGAGTATGGCGGTAAGGCAACAACGGTGCCGGTATCGCTACCGGCACCATTGCTACCGTACCACCATACTAGGACTTCTGCTCACGGTTGCCCTTGCAGCCACCTGGTCTGACCAGGTGGCTGTACCGGCACCCGCGAGCAGAACATGATGGTAGCAGCGGTACCGTTATAAATAGTACCGCTGCTACCATCCTCCCCATTCCGATTGAGCCCTACGGGGGCTCAAATAGGAATGGGGACGTACCGGCTCCAGCACCCGCACAAGGGGAATTACCGGGTCCGCTGAGGTCGGAATGGCCTGGTGATTCCCCTTTTGCGGGTGCCCGAGCCGGATGCTACCTCCAAGCTTCTAATGAGGCCCAGTATCTTTTCAAGATGCTGCAACAGTTAGGTGATGGTCCTGAAGGGGTAGAAATTGTTCCAATCGCCTGGGAAGGGTCTGTCCTCGTGAACAGAGCAGTTTCTGACTTTTGGAACAGGCCAGGGAGCACGGGCTATCCCAGCCAAAGAGAGGATCACAAAGAACCCTCATGTTTAAAGACAGATGGATGAGCCAGGGCTCACCGTTAAGTTATGCAAGTACTCACTGCCCCTTGCTCCATTCCAGACCAAACTATCACAGTTTACTCGAGTTCGTCTGAGGTTGCAAATTCCTCCTTTGCTTCTCAGATCCAGTTCTCAGGTGCTGTGGGACGGGACAGTAGCCACAACTCTGCCCACTAAAAGAGGAGCAAGTAAAGAATTCTGGTGCAGCAGGACTCAGGGCACAGCAGAGAAGGCGGGAAAGTCACTCACAGCGACTGTCATCACAACGCAGTGAGGCAGGGGCCACAAAGGTTTGCAGCATGATGCACTCTCCTAACCTATGACCCAGAGAAGCCAGGCCTATCAATTTTGTCGGGAGAGTCTTGAGAACTACAAGCTAGGGATTCCCAAAGTTTCAAATCCCAACTGGAAACAGAGGTGCTCCAACATGATGTCCCAGGGCAGAGCTGGCCAGTTCGCTCGACAGCCCAGGAACACTTCCAAGAAGGCTCTTTTGGCAGTAAATCAGAAGATGAAGAGAGTAGTTATTTCTACTACTCAAATGGGTCTGAGTGCCCTTGCAGGCTTTCAAAGGTTGCGAACAAAGCAGGGGTCCAACGGGACAGTAGTGGGCTCAGGGTGCCAAACCTTCCAGCTCATCTCCGGGGGTCCTCGGGTCTACTTCAGCTCACAGGATACTTGGCTCCTTCTGTAGGTCGGTAGATCGACCTGGAATGGATGCTGGGCCCCTTCTCTTACCCAAAGTTCGCTGAGTGATCGAATCTGGACAACTAATAGAAGATCTGCTGCCTTGCATGCACGCCACTCATGGTGCAATCATGGTCCATGGTGGACCTCATGTATTCATGCACAGCAGACATCCTGGCACCAAAAGTGTAGATTGGGACCAGACAGTGCCAACCCTCTACCTGGGCACTAGCACACGTGACATGCAGGAGCCAGCGAAAGAGGTGGTTTTCGCGGCAGTTTCATGCCCAAATAAGAAAGTCCTGGGTCAGCCCAACCTGGTGGAAGGCCAAGGGACAAGATGGCCAAAGGACAGAACAAAAGACTTTGGGGCACAGCCATTTTCGGCACTGACCACAGTCATGAGCCATCCGTGGCAAACGCAGTCCCGTTCACTAAAAAGTAGAAAAAATACCTTTACAGTATACTGCTGTCACCAGTTTGTCCTAGACACACTTGTACATTCTCAATGTCACTGGGCCTAGTAAGATAGTTGTTTTTGCTTCTCCCCTGTTCCCCTCCCTTCGCCTGGTCGCGCTCTGAAACACCTGTGTACGAGCGCGATATAAATAAAATATCATATCATATCATAAAACAAAAAATCCTTAGATGGTGTCTAGGGCCATAAAACAAAAGGACCCCAGTTACCAAGAAACAGCAACAAAGTAAAAGACTAAGGGAAAAATAGTTTCCCAGTACTGACAGCCTGAAGGACATGTCAGTTTCCCCATAACAAATGAGTAAAAGCCCAGGGGAGCGCAGCTGAAGGCTGTGCTCCACTGGTAAAAGTCAGGTTAGGATAGCCAAACAAAAGCAAAAGGTTTGGGGGGTGCATAATATGGAGGGAAAATTGCAGTCAGAGAAATCTTTCCTAACAACATCCACTCACATAGTGTCTGCCTTCTCCTGATCCACACCCAGCCTTACATTCCCTGTGTTCTCTTCATCTACACCCATGTAGCTTCTACTAGCTCCTTTTGCTGACTTCCACACCCTATCCTGTGTGATGCCCCATATTCCACGAACTGCACGCTCCAACCCTTTGGCTCAATTGAAAAAGACTATTGTTCCCCCCGTTGTCTGATTATGTACAGCAAACCATTTCAGCATAAGATGAGCAAGGTATTAAATATTCCTGTAGCCACTGTCTGGTTGATAGATAGGATATGCTCATTTTTTAAGTATTTGGTAACTTTGAGCAGTATGAGCAGAGGTGTAAGAGATATAAATGTGATGGCTAGGTCAAAAGGGCAAGCCTTTCTGTTCTCCTGAGGACCACCACCCATACCTTTGGGCATGCAAGGTTTATGTGTGCGCACACCTAGCTTTGTAATGATAAAATGAATGAATTTCTGTAGATGAAAAGACGGAACACATGTCCCCTGTGTGGCCTTCCCCTCGACACCCACCACTCACGCCCTTAACACCATCAACCTTCTTCAACTGTGCCCAACCTACAACTCCTGCTCTGACCCCTGGCACTACTGCCAGCCATCAATCTTTTCCATCTACCAAACCAACTAATGTTGCCCTTCATCTCCAACATTAATGGCAGCCATCAAACCCCCATAGCCTACCCACCTCTCCTGCCCTTGGCCCCCAACACTAGTGGCAGCCCGTAACCCTACTGGGGTTGCTGGCTCTGGCTGTTCCTTCACCTCCCCCTCCTTCATTAACACTGAATAGATAAATATTTCTTTTTTTACCAAACACTAAACCATACTGTCTTGCACTTGTTTTCTTGCTAGCAATACATGTTTTGAGAACAGTTCTAGTACTTGAGGTACTGCTTAATATCGCTGTATTCACTGGGTCACTGTTGCTGAAAAAAGCTGTGTTGCTGAGTAAGTTAAAATAATGATACAACAATTCAAAGGGGGTGTATTACAATGCATTTACAAACTGGACACTGCTCCTTTGTGCTCCAAGGCCATAGGGAGCACATTATTTCTGTGGGTTAGCAAACTTGCATAAGCAACTGGGGTGAGGACCTACCATTAAAATGTTAAGATGCTCTCCGAGAGCTCTGCTTTATAGGCAAGCCTGTAGATGCACTTGAGGTACTCCTTAAATTGTACCCAGATCAACTCAATCAGATTTAGGCCAGGAGGTTCCAGGAGAATTTGCACCCAAGTAAGTCTTTATTATGCAATACAGATATCGCCAGAGGTGTGCCTAGGGCCACTGTCCTGCACAATGCATCATTTGTGAGTACCATCTGGGAACGTCTCCCTCACATACAGCAACGACCCTTTCATAATTATGATTTCTCTAAAGAATATTGTATCTATTATGCTGTCAAAACAAATCAGGGGTCCTGGGCCCTTCTTGGAGATACAACTATAGACATGTACTTTGATCAGATGTTTCAGGGAGGTGTGGCTTGAAAAGTGTCCTTTGCTTTTGAACGTCATCCTGTTGAATTTTTCAAGTGCAACTGCAATCTTGTCCATTATCTTTAAAGGATTCCATCAGGTTCATCCAGACCTTGCTGTGGGCTATTCGGCTTTTGCTTATTGACGTAACGCTCACAAGGCAGAGCTTATGGATCATGATCAAGCCCTGGTTATAATAAAACAAATGAACACTGTCTTGGGGTAGAGTGGGTGAGGCAGAGTGGATAAGTGGGGTAAGGAAGAGTTGATTAGGTAGAGTGTGGTTAGTGGGGTGAGGAAAAACTGGTGCAGAAGAGTGGGAGAGAGGCGTGAGTAAGAATGGGTGAAGAAGAGTGGAGGAGGAGTGGGGTGAACAACAGTATAGGACGGAGGGGTTGAGAGGAATGAGGAGTGCATGAATGGGTGAGGCAGAGTGGGAGAGGTAGAGTGGGGTAAGTGGCTGAGGAAGGCCGGATGTGGTCATACAATGCATTGATTGTGTTGAGGAAGAGTAGGTGAGGAAAAGTGGGCAAGTGGGCTAAGCAAAAGTGGGGTAGGTAGAGTGAGGTGAGTTAGAGTTGGGGGCAGGGTAAGCATGTGGGGTGGGGAAGAGATGGTAAGGAAGAGTGGGTTGGAGTAGAGTGTGTGAGGAAGAATGGGCATGTCGGGTGAGTAAGAGTGCATCAATGGGGTGAGGAAGAGTGGGTTAGGTAGATTGGGTAAGTGGGTCGAGGAGGAGTTGGTGAGGGAAAGTGTGGTGAGTGGGTTGGTGCAGAGTGGATGAGGCAGAGAGGGCAATTAGGGTGTGGAACTGTGGTAAGGAAGAGTAGGGTGAGTGGGGTTCAGAAGAGTGCATGAGGTAGAGGGAGGTGAGTAGAATGATGGAGATTGACTGAGGAATAGTGAGGGAGGTAGGTAGAGAGTGGTGAGGTAGAGTGGGTGAAGAAGAGTGTGCATATGGGGTGAGGAAGAATGGATGAGTGGTATGACGATGAATGGGGAAACGAGAGTGGATCAGGACAGTGGGAGAATGGGTAAAAAGCAGCTGTTGAGGTAGAATAGGATGATTTGGTGAAGTGGAGTGAGGTGGAGAAGAGTGGGGGATGACGAGTGGGTGAGGAGGGGAGGAACATTGGGATGGGAGTAGATGAGTGGGGTGCAGAAGAATGGATGAGATGGAGTGTGTGAGTGGGGTGATGAAGAGTGGGCGGGTAGGGTGTGTAAGAGTTCATGAGGTAGAGTAGGGTGAGTGGGATGAGGAAGAGTCAGTGAGGTGAATAGTGTGAGTGGGAAAAGGAGGAGTGGGTGAGTGGGGTGGGAAAGTGTGGATGAGGTGGAGTGGGTGATTGTGCTGAGGAAGAGGGGGAGAGTGAAGTATGAAAGAGGGTGAGGTAGAGTAGGGTGAGTTGGGTGCGGAAGAGTGGGAAAGATGAAAATTGTGACTGGGCTAAAGAGGAGCGGGTGAGTGGGTTGGGGAAATGTGGATGAGGTGGAGTTGGTGAATGTGCTGTGGAACAGGGGGAGAGTAAGGTGTGAAAGAGAGTCAGATAGAGTTAGGGGGAGTGGGGTGAGGAAGCTTGGGTGAGGTACAGTAGGTCAGGAAGAGTGGGGGATAGGGGAGATGACAATAGAATGAGCTACAGTGAGTGAGCAGTGTGGGGAAGAGTTGATGAGGTAGAGTAAGGTTGGTGGAGTGAGGAAGATTGGTTGAGGTAGAGTTGGTGAGGAAAAGTGGGCAAGAGGTTTGAGGTAGAATAAGTGAGGAAGGGTGGGCCAGTACAGTGTGGAAGTGTGGGTGAAATAGAATGGGTGAATGGGTTGAGGAAGAGAGGGTGAATGGGTGAGTCAAAGTAGTTGAGAGACAATAGGAGAGTTGGGTGAAGAAGAGTGGGTAAAGAAGAGTGAGTGTCAGAGGTGGGGAAAAGGGAGTAAGATTGGGCAAGTGAATTGACGAACTGTGAGCAGGGAAGAAGCAGGTGATATACAGTGGAGTAACTGAGCTTCCATTCTACTACTTCCTGCCAAGAAACCAGCAGCGTAGTCAGAATTGTCTAGCAAGTGGGGCCTGAAGGTAATGTGGTTGAGCCTACCGCAGTGGGATTGACATCTGTAAATGCCCACACAGCAATGCTGAGTGGGCATTTATAGATTATGAGTGGGCCTTGCCCGCTAAGGCCCTAACCTGTCTATGCCTCTGATAAACACAGATGACACCTATGTTGAAATTATCACGTAGGGTATAACACAACGGAATGTCCTGGCAGGAAAAAAGGATTGTTCAGGTGAGCTAAATCACTAAGCTTTTAACTATGTGTAGGAAATCCACAGATTTAAGGTACACATTTGGCGCATCTGCATATAATTAAACAGAAAAGGTTGCACTTAATCCATGAGTTTGTCACTTCAAATACATTTATTGTGTAGAATTGCAATAAAAGAAGTTTATTCGCATGTTTTAGACATAAATACTAAACAAAGAAAGAAACAAAGATATATGGTAACTATTTGCTGCAGTGGCCAGCACCCCCACTCAAAAAATGGTTCCAGCACCAAAGACTGAACCTCTGATTAACGCTGTAGTTCTCAATATGTGGAGATGTCTGTGCAGTTATCTCCTAATTTGCAATATGAACAAAAGCTTTAGGTAATGATCAATGCAAAAAATGTTTTAATCGAAATCGGTACATTTGGTGTGTGAAGTGTAGCAGTATACCAGAACATCACTTTCTGGTAAAGATTTGAGAACCTTCCTGTGCATGCCAGATGTCTGGTATAATACCTTATGCTCTTTAAAATGTGTTGTCAATATTGAAATAAATTTTTACCTCCCCTTTATGCTTTATTCTGCTTTTCAGATCTGCTGCCACCCATAGCAGTTGCTTTATTTCCTCTGCATTGAAGTTCTTTAGTGTCAGGAAATGACGTCCTTTCAACTGAGCATTATTTGAAGAAGACCTTAACCAAGAAAGAAAGCAAAATAGAAAAGTAAAAACACATTTCAATGTTGTATTGATAAACCATAGGATGTACAATTAGCAGGCGGGAGGTTCACATCAGTCAAAGGGCTTTAAAGGCAGGCACTTGCCTGCTTGCAAGCTACATCTGTGCAAATCTCCCTTACAGCCCTCTCTCAGACAGGCCCCCATGGAAATGGAGAAAAGACACCATGTAGTTCGGTTTGCCAGTTCTATGGCAGCCATAATAGTAGGTTTTCTTCAAATGAGAAGTGGTTCGTGCAGTCTCTGTGTACCCTTTCTACTGTAACAAAACAACACTATGAACACCTGGAAGATATGCCTTTTTGCTAACAGATGTAGTCCACTACCATGCATGTTTTCTCAACCTGTGGTGCCTGGGATCTTATAAAGGTATCTGCTACAGTCAGGACCTCTAACTAGTTCCATGAGCCATTGTATCTCAGAATGTTCACATTGTTGATTACAGTTGCTTAATTGTAGATGGGTAAGAATCTACAGTGGGAATTTATATCACCAAAGGAATCCAAGAGACATTCGATAGACAACAAGAGTGAAGCTTGACCTGTCTATGATGCTGCTTGGACCCCTGAGCTGAAGTGAACCCAGTAATGTTGATAGGTGCTCCTCTACAATTGCATGTAGTGTATGGCCTCTTTGAATCCCATTTCCACTCCTGGCACTGTGCCTTTATAGCAGCATTACATAGTGTGGATAATGGTGGTGTATTCAATGGAAGGGCTTAACAAATTAGAATAGTGTGATATAATCATGACAAAAGCAAGGGAATATTTTACACTTTAAGAAGTGGGAGCACACCAGAGTTAGGATTATGACTCTGGGAAAATCTGCAGTAAAGAATATCACCTGTTCCTATTGGATGAGTGCAGAAGATGATAAAGCTTCATAAGAGGGATCCTGAGCCAACTTGACATGAAGTAGACCAGCTTTTTCTGAAGAAGGGAGGAAGAAACCAGGAGAGGCCCAGCTGGCTTAGACTTCCCTGGGAACAGTTGAGGGTTTCTACTGGCTCTTTGGCATTAGAGACTAATTCAAAGTGAGTATGAGAAATCCCCAGTAGAAATGATAGATGCTTTATCGAACCATTCCCCTGATATGTCCCAAAATGAGGGTGGATTGAAAAGGATGCTAGCAAAATACATTGCTTTTGTAATGGGAAATGTAAAGTGCATCTCACTGCATTTAAAATCAATTGACATGTAATTTCAGTTCAACCCAAAATACATTTCTGAGCTGTGTGCGCAGGAGTATGGATGACATTTTATGCAGTATGCACAGACTCCTTTTTAAATTACAATCTCATTAAATTGTACCCAATGTGTTTTCACAGAAATAGCTAACATTAAGCTGTGAAATGAATATGTCCATAACATAACCTAATCAAGGTCTGCTTCATAATGTGTATTTTGTGAAAGCCATAGTCATGGGAAATGGGAGCAAGTTTAATTGTCATTTCTACTCCTCATTTTTGAAACGTTTTTGTGATATATCAAGGGACAACCCACTATGATGTTCAGTCTAGCCCTGTCTATGACTCATATAGAGCCACATAGATCCTTCCCTCTTTGCCACAGATAAGCCAAGAACCAGGCTGGTGTACAGAAAGAGTATGCATTAATTAATCAATATGACCAATTAATATGTGAAACAATGACATGTGTCATTTTCTCTGTGGCACAAAACAACTTCAATACAAAGACTCACTTTTTGGAAATCAACATTAAAAGAAAAAAATATGAAATGACACCACATGGGTGTTTTCACTTTTTGGGGCTCATAGAAATAGAACACAGGTCAAATAAACAGTTCAAACCTTCTATCACACATAGAAATCCCTTAAAGTCAAAATTAGACAGTACCTTGGAACATTACAAGATCATTTAACTGCACCATAGACTTTGCATGAGGTTCACTTTTAATCAAATTTAGCAGCTTGAATCCTGACCGGATCATGAGCTTGGCACGAATGCTTCTCTCTATATGAAGTTTCATTTCAATAAATTGAAACACCTAACTTTGCAAGAACTATTTCACACATGCAGCGATCTATATGGTTATCTCAATGCACGCTTAGCCAGGCATTACAGTATGGTTTAACTGCATCCCATGTAAACCGAATTTTGGCTGGTGCTGTGCCCTAAGCAAAGCTAACAGTCCTATTGCACAAGAAAGTTTTCAGAACAGACACTTTTCCTTTATTTTGGAAATCCTTTTCATCACCACTCTGCAATGCAAAATCTCTCTTCCCTCAGTAAGCACGTTTGCACTTTCTGTAGAAGGCGTGCTTTTCAAATCAGGGGCGTCACTTTATTTCATTTAGCAAGACACCTTTCTTCCCCAACACCAAAAACCCAGACATTCAGTTTACATTCAGCACCCCTCTGCTGAAAGGCAAGAACGAGGAATGGTGAACAGTTAGGAACTTCATTTTTAATGCACCCCTCCACTTTAGGGAATTTTGGGGTTGGCAAAAATATATAGGAGTACCCAATTATTTTAATTATTTTACAGACTATATTTCTATCCACACTGGAACAATGTTGTTGATTTCGAATTTCAACAAAATTGCCCTGTGTAATTTGGCTATATGGGAATTAGTTAAATTATTGTTTAATAAAATGCTAAGGGTCTACTCAGTTTTCCCTCCCCCTGCCACTTATTAAGGGCAAGGTATTAATTCAAACAGATACACACAAGACAAGGTTTTGGTTGGACAAGTTAACTTACATAATCATTTCTGGGTGTGTGCATCGGACAGGGCAGCCAGGTCATCTTCCAGGTAAAGGACAGGAATCTGGTCAAAATCCAACATCAGTCATGGATATTCTCCAGTCTCCCTTCTATTTTGCCTCTCTGTGATCAAAGATTGTGCCTTCTCCTAGTACGCAGTTGCACCCAGATGATATCAGGCAACTTTCCTCATTCATTTCCCAAGCAGCTCCCCCTGAGTTCCATTGTGCGTGTCCTTGTAAATCTTTTGTCGACTCTCCCAAAAGTGTCTAAATTATCATATACTAGCTTAATGGTCCTGGATTTTGATTGGACACATAAGGTCCCCCCCCCCCTCTTCTCCCCCAAGGCCTAGCCTCTCTCTGTGGATAGGCTTCTGGAGCTATGAGGTTTAGATTAGGAAAGTATCAATCCACCCACTGGGATTTACATTTTATACATGCCAGTTTTTTCTCCAAAAAGGCTTGCATGGCAATACTTTTTATTTTACAAATAAGCGCTAGATGGTATATATATTTTAAATTCATCTAATCATGGTGGACTTAATGAAGTGACTACTGTTTTGGCAAAAGGTTGCATGTGCGAACAGGGTTTTTTCACAGTGTACTCAAAAATGATAAAACAACAAGTTACATGATTCACTAAGCTGCTGCCTCCCTGAATTCTCTGTAACATTTTCTGGGGAGCCATAATCACATTTCAGGTTGAAGCTCTGAGTTCCCAATGTTTAATGATAACTACATCAACAAATCGGCCTCGTGATACTTTTGCTGATGATGCATGTCCTATTTCTGTAAGTGTCACAGTTCCAAAGTTAATGAGCAAAGGGTGATTCCTAATTTAAATCTATGGCAAAATATCACACGCTTCTGAGTAATTCAGTTTCAAATTTAAGTTTAATTTCCCTTCCGAACATAAGATCTAGGCATCTGCTGCCTTTGTTGACTTTGGCCTGCAATTAACCCATCATCCTTTTTTCTCCCAGTGCTAAGGGGTCATTCTGTTGCTTATCTTCCAGGTACCATAAAGTTCCTCCTTGATCACTGCCTGAGTGTTCTGACTAGAAACTAAAGCAATTTCTGAGGAAACCAAAACTGGTGTCTGAATGTCACAATTACATTACAGATGAGTCCTGTGTCTTGCTATCAATGTTCATTGTTTATGATGATATGTTTAAATGACTCTGAAAAGGCATCCGTGAGTCAGACTGGAATGTACAGGCAGTTGGGCAGGCTACTTTGTTTCTTGTGATTACATGGCTGACTTGAACTTTTTAACAGAGTTTCCTGTATTTGATACTGCACAGCTCTTGGTGGGCTGACTTTGACTGGTGTGCCTCGGAGCTGTCGACTCAGCTTTCCTAGTCTTGGCTGCCTAGGAGAACAAAACCACTCTCCTAGCGCAAAGCGTGCATGACCGTGAGTGCGACTGGAGTGTAAAGGCAGTTGTGCACGCTACTTTGTTTCTTGTGATTACGTGGCCGACTTGAACTGTTTACTAGAGTTTTTAGTATTGGATACTGCACAGCTCTTGGTGTGCTGACTTTGACTAGTGTGCCTGGGAGCTGTCGGCTCAGTTTTCCTAGTCTTTCCTGCCTGGGAGTACAAAGCCACTCCCCTAGTGCAAAGTGTGCACAACTGTGAGTGCGACTGCAGCATAAAGGCAGTTGGGAAGTTTGGCAATAAGGAGGTCCTTCCTTGTTCCTTTTATTTGCATATTGGTTATTGAATGGAAAAGGGTCCATTACGATTCACAGCCCTTACAGTAAATACTTCCACTTATACAACTAATTTTCTCAAACCACATTTTTTACTTCCCATCGCTTTTTGTAAAAAATAATGGTTGCCCCACTGCCAGTAAATCCTGCTCCTATCTCTGATCAAGAGATGTTACAGGCAATTAGCCTACCTTTACCACCTTCCCTGGGCGAGATCATAGACTACTTTACTGCAACCTCGACAGCCGTTTCAACTGTCTCGCCTGCTTGCCAGGGTTCTACAAACATTACTTTGGGGTCACGGGATGACACCAGTGGCTTCATTTCATTAGAGGTTCCAGTGAAGGTCCAGTTGGTCGGTTTGCTTAATCCTACTCTGCATCACAATACTGGTTTACGTAATGGGTAATTCAGAAATGAAAGGCAGCTGGAGCTCTCTGCTGCTCTGCTGTGCTCAGCGTCCACCCCGGTACCCCTTGGGCCCTCACACAAGACCACAGTAGCCGTGGAATTGCTACTTTAACCAACATGCATAATCAGGCTAAAATGGCCACTGCCATCGTGAACGACCAACAGAGGACCCAATGGGACCAGCAGGAGCCATCCCATTATCTGTGGCAGAGGATCATGTTCGCTGGATGGCGAAGCTGGAAGGCATAAAGTAAAGGCAGCTGGAGCTCTCTGCTGCTCTTCACTGCTTGCTGCTGCACACAAAGGACTCTAACGCTCCTGTAATGCGGAACAACTCCTTAATGCCAGGTAAGCCCGACATACCTCTCTGTACTGCCGGCGCTTCACTATGGGATTTGATTACCATCAAACTCACCCCATTCACTAGCTACCGCAAGAGCATATGCCCAACTCCTTTGTTACCCGTACTTACGCAGTCCGATGTGAGGTATAACCCTCCCCTAACCAGCACCTCCAGTGATAAAAAAGCTCAAGTCCCGCCCACCAAGCCTACCTTAGACAACGCGGGCCTGGACCTACCTTATCCAGAGCCTCATACTCTCCTAAGCCATGGCTCACTTGTTCAGACATCACACACACAACGCGCAATCCCCTCCATTAGGACTAGACCGATGTCACATGCTCAATATGCTCAGGACACACCCTCATGCATGCAGCCCTCGACCCACAAGATTTGCAAATGTCACTACCTCCTCTATTGAAGCCTGCAACACACAACCCCCAGCACAAAGCCAACCATGATCACCGCACCAGAATGGCCTCTCAGCCCTCACACCTCCACCCAAAGACGATAAGGGCAGGTCGGCCAACCAACTGCATGATATAGACCCACAAAGGGCATTCAATGCACTGCCCAAAATGCAGCTTAAGCCACATAAATGAAACACAAAGACCGCCAGTTTTAGCCAGCGCCCCCAGGTGCCAGCTCATCATAATCATGCTAAAACTATCATCCATCCTCCACTACCCCAGAGAAAGCACAGGCTTCACTCCAGAACTGCCTCAGTCACTCCCACCAACCTCCCTGCGCAGACTAGGAAAAGAAATGAGCACCTGGGTGACTGCACAAGCACAAGCGACGCCTCCATTCAGGCCCTCTCCACCCAACAATGTTTATATGACCACCTTTAAAACCATACAAATCTCAGCCCACCTCCCTCCTGCATCCCCCCAACCTCAATCCTCCCAAACAAAGTAGTGTCAGCTCTAATCCATCCCCTGGGATACTTCCTCAAACTATCCTGACCTTTCCAGGCCAAAGACCAGCCCCACTTCTTGCACACAACAACCTGGTGCCATCCAAACCTGACCATCTCTTCCATGCAGCCCTCATTAATGCAAGGTCGTTACCAGCTCACATTATCGACATCAATGACCTAATATCCAATCTGGAGCTAGACCTCCTAGCCATTACCGAAACCTGGCTCCATGAAGCTTCAGGTCCTGCTCTATCCCTAGCATTACCAGAAGGATAAACCATCAATAGATACAACCAAATAAATGCATGCATAGTTCTGTAGCTCTTATACATAGAGAAAATCTCCACATCAAACTCACTAGTACTGCCTCTAAAGCAATCTATGAATGTCTCACGGCTAAACTTGTCGCAGCACCCTCAGACACCATTACCATACATGTCATTTACCGCCAACACACTACTGCAGCCAATTTTGAAGACGACCTTAGTCATCTCCTAGGAGACCATCTGAAACCCACTTCGAGAGTCATAATCCTGGCGAATCCAACTGAGGCCTACATGACGCGAGCGATAAAACAGCCTCGAGCATTGCCAACGGCCTCACTGACCTAGGCTTTCAATATTGGGTATCAGCCCCACCCACTCTAAAGGAAGCACCCTGGACTGGGTAGGCGACCTTAACAACCAGATTACCATTACCTGCAACAAACCTATCCCCTGATCGGACCGCCACCTCCTTACTTTCAGTCTCCCTGCACTGAAACCCCCCTCTTCATTCCCTGCCTCCTACATCGGCCCGCAGCACCAAGAAGATCACTAGAGACTCACTGTCCCCCTTCCTTGGAACACTTTCCAGGGAAAACATTGGCACAGCTGATCCAGAAAAAACGTGTGAGCTCTGACCCCGCAGCACCCCGCCGACCGGCATCCGCACATATCCCTCAGTGACAGGGGCCCCTGAGAAGAACAGTGCACAAAGGCACCCTGCGGAAGCAGCCAGGAAGAAAATTGCCGCTCCGGGACGGGTGGTTCGTGGTACAAGGTGGGTGCACACATCACCCTCCCCCAGCGGGACAAGTGCTGCGCTGGCAGCGGCTGCAGGCTTCACAGCATGCGCGCACAGTAGGGATTCTCTCCCACTAAATAAGGCAACCCGCGAGGCACCCACCAGCTCCCATACCCCAGGCAAGAACGTAACAGGGATATCCAGGACGGCCATGGGAGGGACAGTGCATCCCGCGGTGCGGCCAGCAACAAGCCATAATAAAGGGACAGGGGCACCTCATCCCCCACTGAAAATACTGAGGACAGTACAGGGCACCAGCTCTAACTAGGAGCAGCCAGACAGAGGGGCCCGGAGCATTCATAGAGCACAGGCAGACTGGCAGCTACGTCGTAGCTGCCTGCAAAAACTGGCCCACGGAGGGATACGATAAGCACAGCAGAGGATTGAGGAGGAGCTGTCCCTTTTCCCCAACATGCCTCAACAGGAATACGAGCAGCAGGAACAGAAAGAGGAATTGTCCCTCTCACCCCTCCCCCCACACGCCTCCACAGTGAAAGCAAAACCAGGGCCCCAGCACAATACCCAAGCACAGCCGGATCAGCCCCTAATCAGATGAGGAAGTGCAATAACCAGCAGGCTGCTTCTGAGTGGGGCAGGGACAGTCACCCAACTGCCTGCCAGCAGTGGGGGACCAGTGCTAGAAGGAAGAGGAGACCCTCGCCATAGGGCCCACAGAATAACCCAGCACTGCGAATCGGCAAACCCAACCCTTGGTAAGGGAGGGGGTGCAACATCCACCCGGCCTACACAGACGGTGGCAGAGACATACGCTTAGGGCACAAACACAGCGAACTCCACGGAGGTGGGTCCTACAACCAGATGAAAAGCCCACATCGGTGTCCCTTAATTAAGGTGTAGCTGGGGAGGGGGGGCGCTGTTGCGCACGAGAGAAAATGGCCGCTCTCGTGTAAACTCCGGCTGAATCCAGTGCCGAAAAGCCAGAATAGGCAATTTATTGTCTCCGGTTGCATGCGATCTTCACACAGAACATGCAGTAATACAAAAAGAATGCCCACACAAAATTTGAACCTGAAAGGCGGAGGGAGTCCTGAGATGTGAGGTCTGCTAGTCTGCGCGGCAATGCAGGATGCTGCTGCTGAGGATCGGGTGGAGGAGCCCGGCGCCAAACCACCAAGAGCAGCGGTGACAGAACGCTCGATCCCCACACCCCGAGAGGGAGAGTCGCGGGTGCTCCGGACTCCGTAAAGCGCCTGCAGACCCCCTCTGGACTCATCACTACTGCGACCCTGATCGGGGAAAAGCCTGGGGCCACTGGGGCCTGCCACAGTGGAGGTAAGCCGAGCCCCCTCCCCGAGTACGCCGAGCGGCCTGTAAGCTGCTACGCAGCCCCTGGACATATCGGAGGCCACAGGAAAAGTGGGTGGGCGGGCCGGTCAACTGAAATAAGACCCTCGCGCCGCAGGGACACAAACCATTGCTGAACGGGTAGGGGCGCGGTGATCTGCCGCTCCGTTTCCCCCGTGCTTCTCCATCGACGGCGATATATATGTTATTAAACCTGGCAGGAACATAGGGAAATCCCACAATCATCGTCCAGGCCGCACGCAATAAAGCCCCCCTGGACTACTTGGTGGCCATGCTCAGACAGATGGCCCACGTCTGCTAACGAGTCGAACTGATTCCTTGCCACCCCCAAACATAGCGAGTACTGAGGGCACGTTAGACCCCACGAATTAGGCACTGGCAAGGGCACCGACACTGGCGCCACGACTTCGGAGGGGGCCAAGACACCAGAGCAGCAGTTTATAACCCCCTTGTGATACGCAGAGGAGGCACCGGGCCACCACACAGTTTTCACCCCAGTACTGGGAGCAACGGGGCGAGGGGCAAAACAGGGCTGGAGAATCTCATCATCCACAGGTGCTAATGCAGGCACCCCCAGTCCGGGCCACTGCGTGATCAAGCTCCAAAACAACGCAACATCACCCAAACCACATTAGTGATTGCAGTGGACATCTACAAAGACATCAAGTGTGCAACCAGAGGTGACCACCACCACAGTATTGCACCACGGACACCATTCCAGCCCACAGGGGCATAGTTTCACAATTCAGGGTATGCTGAAACCCAGACATTAAGCAGGCCTGCCCCTCAAGCTATATATCTCAGGCACAAGACAATTGGTAAGGGGTACACCGGACCAACTCCTTCCGCTACATTTCCCAAGCAGGAACGATGCCCAAGAATTTCGGCCCTAAGAGAAACAGAGGTACCAATCGAGAAATATACGACTACAATGCAGAAAGACACTGAGCTCGAGATGGATGAGGAAATGCCCGCACAGGAAAAGCAGGTCCCCCCAGCGCCAATGATGGACCCCCAGACGGTCTTTCTGGCCATGCAGCAGGGCTTCGCAGCCCTCACAGATAAGCTAGATGGTATCACAGAAAGTGTCGCCTCTATAAAAACACAACTTGACAAAACAACATCTTGCATGACCAAGGCGGAAACAAGGATATCAGGCACAGAAGACGCCTTAGAAACCCTGAAGAATACGGTGTCCACAATGGTCATAGAACTTGGGACGGTGAAGGCCAAATGTGAAGATTTAGAAGCGAGGTCTCCAAGGAACAATATTCGCATAATCGGAGTTCCGGAGGAAGCTATGAAGGGAACAATGGAGAAAGGGGTGGAGGACCTGCTGTGTACACTATGGGGTGATTTGGGATGGTCACCAATGTTCATTGTGGAGCGGGCACATAGATCACTTGCCCCGAAGCCAAAACCCGGGGCATACCCCAGACCTATCACAGCACGTATGATAAACTACAGGGACAGAGACCTGATCCTGAAAACCGCCAGAGAAAAACAGGAACTGAAGTGGGAAGCGAACACCATACACATCTTTCCTGACTTCACTCTAGTGGTGCAACAAGAAAGGAAACTCTTCACTGGGGTCAAAAAAATGCTTCGTGATCGGCAAGTGCAATATGCAATGCTCTACCCCACTAGGCTCAAAATTCAACATCAGAATAAATCATATTTCTTCACATTCCCTGAGGAGGCGGCAAACTTTGTAGAAACACATATTCCCCCTAACAACGGGCAAACCTAAGCGGGGGGCAATCCAAGAATCCCTAGGGTCATACAATAGCCACCACGTTCAAGATATAAGATGGAATAGCAATGGCAGAGCCGCCCTCGGGAGGCCTGCAACAGCGATGTCTAAAATGTGTGTTCTATATAACACCAATAGCGCTAACCCAAAGACGTCATGAAGAGTGAGAGTAACTAGCCAAAACCGGATACAACACTCGCAATCAATGTCGGCATGGGCACTGGAAAATGCTGCAGCCCCCCTGTAGCAGGTGCTCTTGATGTTGTTGGATGGGGAGGGAGGGAAATTAGATGGCACAGTTGAAGTTTGGGGAACTGGGAGGGAAGGGGGAGGGAGGAACTCGGGACTGTTGGGGTTTTGTTATGGAAGGGAAGTTAGTAAAGCAAAAAGCACACAGGTCTTGAGCTCGAAGTCGATTAAGCATCCAACGGTCATATACGCACTGCGAAGCGAATGCAAACCCTTCAGAGACGATGGCTAAAGAAGGCAAAGACAATATTAACGTGTTAAGCTAGAATGTAAAGGGCCTAGGATCTAGCATCAAGAAAAGGCAGATGTTGGCTTATGTCAACAGACTAGCTGCCAAGATAATCTTCCTGCAGGAGACCCATACAGGTCTCCTACAGACCGGGCAATTAATACCGAATTGGGGGACACATCAATATTTCACAACATACTCCAGGCGGGCGAGAGGGGCTGCAATATTGATACATAAAACACTACCGTTTGAATGTATTAAAGCTGAATGCGACCCTGAAGGAAGGTACGTGCTGCTCCACGGCAATCTCTATGATAAGGAAATAGTCTTCCTTAATATATATGGACCAAACATTGACCACCCAGAATTCTACTCCTCAGTGTTTGAAAAATTGGCGAACTTCCCTACGGCCAGGGTGCTATGCGGTGGGGACTTTAATACCATCTTAGACACACAACTCGATCGCACATCAACTCAAACTAGAACATTAACCAAAACAGCACAGACAATACTTACACATATGTCAGACTTAAACCTAAAGGATGCTTGGAGAACATTAAACCCCTCCAAGAGAGAATACACATACTACTCCACGGTTCACGACATGCACTCCAGAATAGGTTTATGGCTAATAGATAGTGACAGCTTGGCATGGATAACAAATACTCACATCTACCCTAGAACTTACTCTGATCATTCACCGATACAACTAACATTGCAAATCCCCGGTAGGGTTAAAGACAGACCACCATGGAGATTCAAGCCCGCAGCCTTAAAAGACCCAATCTATAAAAATCTTATGGTGCAATATATACAAGAATATTTTGACATTAATGAAAACTCGGTCTCAAGTCAGGCAACATTATGACAAGCATTTAAAGTATGTATAAGAGGTCAGTCAATATCCATAGAGGGGGGAATCCTCAAAGACATTAGGGGTAGGCTAGCCCGACTGGAGACACAAATATCATCTCTCCAATCCCAATATGTGCTCACCCCGTCATCACAACTTAGCGTAGAAATAAAGACCAAACTCGAGGAATACAAGGAAACAGCAGATCAAGAGATCTGTTACTTTGATAGACCGGTCGTGGCATGCTGATATGGGGAAGGGGAGCGCCCTGGGAGATTACTGGCAAGAATGGTACCCGGAGAGAGGGGTCCCATGGCTATACCCTGCATACAGATGGCAGATGGTATGATACCCACAGATCAAAATAAACTGAAGGAAACGTTCTATGCATTCTATAAAGAGCTATACTCCCCCCAGAGTACCGTCACAGATGCCGAGATAGACCGTTATCTCTCCCAAGTACCAACAACTCTGATAGCAGATGCCACTAGGGAATCATTGGAGGAACCTATCACAGAGGCTGAAATAGCAGAGGCAATAAAAGCACTCCCAAATGGCAAGGCGCCTGGCGCAGATGGGCTGGGAGCTGAATTGTATAAGGAATTCAGTCATTTACTAGCACCCAGACTGTATTCCGTCTGGATGGAAGCACTAGACAAAGGTGAACTCCCCGAAACCCCCAGAGAAGCAATAATTACACTCTTGCTTAACGATGGGAAACACCCCGGAGAATGCGGGTCGTACCGGCCACTATCTTTAATAAATACAGATGCTAAGATCCTAGCGAAGATACTAGCAACCAGACTCACACCATTGATGCCATATATGGTACATGAGGACCAGACAGGGTTTATAACGGGCAGGTTCCACGGCAACAAATATAAGACGATGCCACAAAATCATGGCCACAATACCCCACAAGACTCAAGGGATAGCGGTTTCCCTCGATATGCGAAAAGCATTCGACTCTGTCTCCTGGCCCTTCCTATTCGGGGTACTACGAAATTACGGGTTTGGCCCAAAATTCATGAAATGGATACAGATATTATATACGAGACCTCATGCGAAGATTAGAATTAATGGGTCCCTTACAGACTTATTAGAACTACTAGGAGGCACCAGACAGGGCTGCCCATTATCCCCACTACTCTTCGCTCTGGTTATAGAACCACTAGCAGACATTCCTAGATCATGATACAGGACCTTTGGGATCTGGCTCGAGGGCAAACCGCAAATCATAACGCTATACACGGACGATATTCTATTATATCTACAGAATCCTGACCGCACATTGGACAGGGTGCTGGCAGAAGTAGAAAAGTTTGGTGAATACTCAGGTCTACGCCTTAACCCCAATAAATCAGAGATATTCCCATAACACCACGCAACCCCAAAATCTACATGGTCTCATATGGAGTCCAGTGCACATTGTTTATCTAGGCGCTAACATTGCCAGAACAGCCCAGTTATCCCGCACTCTGAATTATAGTGCACTGGCGGAAGCACTGTGCACCAAAATGAAGCGCTGGAATGCTCTGCCCATATCGATAATGGGGAGGATAGCACTAATTAAAATGATAATACTGCCAAAACTTTTTTATCTATTCAGTACAGTACCGGTCTGGCCCGGCCGCGCTCTGTTCTCCAAAATTAATAGTGCCTGCATATCATTCGTCTGGGGTGGACATCCTAGATTGAGCTGGAGGGTGTTGACAGACACATACCCCAGGGGCGGATTGATGGCACCTGACATGGAATTATATTACCTAGCCGTGCAGGCACACTATGCAGCCAGTTGGGCCTCATGCTTCCTCAACCCTGGACCACCACCCCCATCCTCAGGGTAACGAGAAGCGACGGTGGGTCTACAAATGATAACTAGACCAACCCCCAAATACTACAACACGATACACCCAACCAAGGTCACAATCAAAGCATGGTCCAAAATTGCCGACATTTTTGGTACTAGTTATATCACCCGAACATGCCAGTCTGGGGCGACCCTCACACGCCCTTCTCCATTGAGAGTGAGATGGCAATGCATTGGAGTGCCAGAGGCAACACACAATGGGAGAAGCACTTTCTACAATGGGAAGATATTAAGGACATAGTGGGAAACACGAAGGCGCATAGACAACAATACAATCGGTTAGCAGCCGTCACACAGCACATATACCCGACATTCCCAGATGAACCTGAAATAAACACGGGACTAGGCTACATTTTCACCGGGGGGACCGAGAAAATTGCAGCCTCTACTCTGTATAAAGTTATAGTACAGACGCGTCCGGGGGTAACACACACTGCTAAGGGCAAGTGGGAACAGGATTTGGGGCAACTGATAGAGGGTCAAGAGTGGTCCCAGATCTGTGCATTGACCAAACTGATATCATGCAACTCCAGATTCAAACTGATTCACTAGAAAATAATCCACAGGACACACTATACACCATTAAAACTCAAGCAAATATATCCCGATACATCTGGTGCCTGCCCAAGATTCAACACCGATAACGCCAACATATTTCATATGTTATGGGACTGCATAGAATTGAGAAACTACTGGTCAAGGGTTTGTGGAGCCTTAGATATGATGGCAGACCACCCGGTGGAATGGACACCGCAGATGTGTATGCTGGGAGCGGTCGGGAAACTAAACCCGACGTGGCGAAAACTTTTAAGCCTAAGCCTACTAATTGCCAAAAGGGCCATACTAATGAGATGGAAAAATGCACTACCGCCTACTAAGGAAGACTGGAACAGAGATATGATGTGGGCTAACAACACCGAGGAACTATACATAGACTCAGTATTGCCTCAATCTAAACCCAAGAATGTATGGACAAGGTATAAACAATATTTGGCAGACTTAACAGAACACGAAACCCTGAATACAGCGGACAGCTAATTTGTATATGTTGTATGACCACAAATTTTATGGTATTAATGTATGGGCATAACCTGTGTGCAAAGATAAAGAAAGTTGTTAAAAAAGAATTCTAAAATAAAGGTGTAGCTGGGGAAGCAGACCACGTCACGCCGGCCTCACAGTGGAAGCAGTAAATGCCTGGCAATAAAGGAAATAAAGTGGCTAAGAAGCAACAAGTGCAATCCACTCCCAAGCAACACCCCCTACAGGAGTGCTGGTCCAGAGCAGTACAGGCACCCGGCAAAGAGGACGACACTCAGGACGCGAGTAACGCGAGTAACGCAGCAGAAAGCGACAGGGCCGCGTCTAAGGAGGATATGGAACGCTGCCTCCAGGCATTCCAGGATAAATTCACTGCATCCTTGCAAGCACAATTTCACACTCTTACCACAGAAATTAAGATGGAACTGGCCGACATATGCAAAGACATAGCGTCCCTAGGGGAGAGAGTCGAAAGGGCACTGAAAGACCTGGCGCAGGACACATCGAGATCAGAGGAACTCTTAGATCATCTAGCCAGAACGACTCACAACATTGAACTCCAAAGTGATGGCCTTGAGGACAGGTCGCGCCGGGCCAATATCCGCATCCGGAACCTTCCGGAGACCGTACGGGATGTGAACCTTAAAGAGCAAGTTACAAATATCTGTAAAGATCTGCTGGGTGCCGGGGGAGAGACAGATGTCCCAATAGACAGGATTCACTGTTTAGGTCCGATACGCAGTGTCCCGGGGCTCGCCCGAGGGACGCCCTGGCCGCAATGGCCTCTTATCCGCAAAAAGAACAGATCCTTAGGGTGTCAAGGAAAGCAGCGCCAATTTCCTACTGCGGGAATAAGATACAACTCTACCAAGACATATCACAACTCACCCTGCAGAAGAGAAGGGATATGAGAAGACTACTGCAAGCCAAAAAGATCACCTATAGATGGACCATTCCCTTTGGCCTCATCTTCGCCTGGAAGGGCACAACTCATAGGATAACTACCAAAGATGAAGGAGTCAGAATAATGCAAATCGAGCTGGGCGACCACCTTGGCCCAGCGACCCTAGACAGACATACTCCTAAGGAAGCTTCATAATCTATCCCCACAAAACACACCTAGCCCCAGCCGTCGGTGGGAGAAGCATCAACAACATAAAGATGAAAACTCGACGAAGTGCCCAGTCGGGATCTGAACACTCTATATAATCATGAATGGGGCCGCATGGGCTCACCTTGGATTCTAAGTAGAAGAAAAGAGGGGGTTTTAGTACACCCTGCACGTTATGTCTCCCTGGGTCACTCAGTGGGTTGCCTCCCTGGCTTTGCCCATGGGTGGTTTAGGAAGAGCAGCCTACACCAGTGAGGGGGGGATTGTGGGTGGGGGGACAGAGAGGGGGAAAAGGAGAGCATGTTTAGGTTAACTCACAAGCATACAGATCAAATGGTATGGTGGGTACACAGGGACAAATGGATGACCATTGCATTGACTAGCAAAAGGAGGATTCCCAGCGGTGGGCATACTATGACAAACCTGGACATTCCAGTGCCTGACACGTAACATTAGGGGGCTGAATACCCCAGTGAAACAGCGGAAATTAGAACGCCTTATTCACATGCATCAGCCCGATATACTTGCACTACAAGAAACGCACATTAGACTAGAGAATGGGCTAAAATTAAAATATTACCCACAAATTATCCAGACTAACGCCATAATCAAGACAGTAGGGGTGTTCCTAGCATTCAAAGCCAGTGTCCAGGCCTCAATATGATATGATATGATATTATATGATATGATATGATATGGCATTTATAATGCGCCTATACACAAGTGTTTCAAGGCGCGAATAGTAAACACACAAGTGGATAAGGAAGTCCGCTATATATCCGTTCTTGCTAAACTTGGCCAGATTACCCTGCGAATACCCTTAATATATGCCCCGAATATAGGGCAAGAGAGCGTCCTAAAATCGGCCTGACGCGTCTAGAACTATTTGGGGGAAGGAGAGACCATCCTGCTTGGGGACTTTAACATTGCATGGAACCCGGGGAGGGACAGAAATACGAGTGCCAAATATGACCGGCCCCCGATGTCCAAAGCCCTCAACGCCAAATTTGAACAACTGGCACTTAGGGATGTATGTACGGCACAGAAACGGAGTGAGGTGGCATACAAACATTACTCCCATGTGCATAAATCGTTCTCTAGGATCGGCTACATTTGGACCTCGACAAAACTAATAGGCTGCATCTCCGACATCTCAACTCATGCTATTACCATCTCCGATCACACCCCGATAACGCTTACTCTTGCCCTCCCTAATAGGAGAAACTCTCTATGGACATGGAAATTCCCGACGGGACTGCTGGAAGATCAGGTCATCATCGGGGAGTTGGGGCAGAAAATTAGTGACATTTTTTCCTTAAATCCCAGCGGGGAGATCAGCCTAGCCACTCGATGGGACGCCTTCAAGGCAACTTTTATGGGTGACCTCATAGCGGTAGCAGCACACAGGGGCAAACAAAGGAAGCAAGTAGAAGAAGATCTCGAAAAAGAACTGAGAGACATAATGAAGCAAATGGAGACAGACTCCAGTATTCGGCTCCAGAGGGCGTACAGGGATGCTAGGGGCAAACTAAACCTGATACACACGAAACATGCAGAAAAAAGCCTACTCTATCTCAGGCAAAAATACTAAATTAAAGTGAACAAGGCAGATACATTGCTAGTGCGACCATGGGACCATGCAATCAGACATCATATCATGACATTCCCCTCTCCCTTGACCCCAATATTCGCCAACCCCCAGTTCACTCCTGGCATGCAACAGGCGACCTTCGCAAACTGACGAAGCGCAGGGTGCACAAAAATATGCGACATGTTTCAAGGGGATGACATCAAATACTTCATTCAATGTAAGAATTAGGCTTACAGGAATCCCAAACGTTCCAATATTCTCAGGTGCGCCATTGGATGATGGCCCCTCCGATCAAACAAGCTGCTACACGACCATTGACACCATTTGAAAGGCGTATAATCTGAAACCCAGGAGATAAAAACATGATATCTAACCTGTACACATTTCTCACAGATGAGCCCCCACCCAGCACACCTCCTTACCAGCTCAGATGGGAACACACACTCGGGGCACCCCTCGAGGTAGAACAGTGGTCCTCTCTCTGGTCCAATATCCCACAGCTGGCACGGTCTCTCCAAATCAGAGAATTTTGGTTTAAAACTATGTTTCAGTGGCACTTGTCTATGAGCGCAATACAAATAAAATATCATATCATATCACTATACACCCACACGGTTACATAGGATATCCAGAGCAGTGTCAGAAACATGCTGGAGGGGATGTGGGTAGACGGGGACCTGGCTACATATCTGGCAATCGTGCCCGAATATACAAGGCTACTGGGAGGAAGTGGAGGGACATATGCAAATGATGGCAAACCGGCCTTCCTACTGTTATTAGACCTATCTCCAGTATTTGACCTTGTAGACCTTGTAGACCACAAAACACTCTGCCACCACCTTACATCAGCCGCCAACTTCTCAGCCAATGCTGTCACCTGGATTGCATCCTTCCTGGAAGGGAGAACAATTAGAGTTTTCTCTGATACAGCAAGTGCTGTGCCCATCCCTATCCCTCACAGGGTACCTCAGGGATCCTGCGTTTCACCATTGTTACACAATATCTTCACGAAACTCCTATTTTACCTACTGGACGACGTAGGGGTCTCATATACCAACTTCCTGGATGACACTGACGTCCTCCCCCCCTAAGCGGATCCTATAACAATGACTCCATCATGGTTGCCAATCACCTATGTCTCAATGATGACAAGACCGAGATCATGCTAGTAGGCTCGCCATCAGTGCTAAAACAACCTTAGCCCACACTTTTCAGCCTTCACGATAGACGGAACACAGATTCCAGTCTCCAAATCAATTAAAACCCTTGGCATATACTTGGATGTGTCCCTCTCCCTCAATAGGCAAGTGAGTGTCATTGCAAACTCACCGACCTACACCGCCAAACTGATCAATGTGGCAAGACAATTCCTCACCTCTGATAACTGCTTAACTATTGCCAGAGCAATCACGGGTGCCAGATTAGAATATTGCAATGCCCTCTTTGCAGGAACTACCATACAGAACTTAAATAAGCTCCACATTATACAGAACAATGCATTGAAAGCAGCACGCAACCTCTCCAAAAGGGAGCACATCTCAGCAGCAAGAAAGCAAGCTCACTGGCTACCTATCAGACAAAGGATCATCTTCAAAACCCTCAGAATCGCACACAAATGCCTGAGCAAAACTGCCCCACAGTACTTGGCACAAATCATTGCAAAAGCACAACCAACAGACCGGCAAGATCCCTCCACGTGTGCAAATTAACCACTCCAAGAGTGAAAAGGGCAAAAGGCGGAGGAGCAAGCTTCCCTTCAGTCACAGCACACCATTGAAACTGCCTGCCAAATGAGCTCAGAACACAGGAATCCTACTGGGCCATCCAGAAAGCACTGAAAAGCTTGCTCTTCACCTAAAACACTCAAGAGCAACTGACTATTCCCTATGTCCCTGGGGAGCTCTGTCTGTCATGTGTGTCTCTTGTAATGTTTTTGAGCTCTTTTCAAATGCAACTGGTATGCAACAGTGCCCTGATGCCCTCAAGCTTAGGCGCTTTACAAGTATACAAAATAAATAAATATATGCTTCCTTTATGTTGGGTACCCCAGCGGATTTAGCTACTATGTAACCACCGAATGATGACTCCTCTTTTTCCTCCTTTGCTTCTACCCCTGTGCAACCGTCTCCGTGCAGGCTTTCCGCATTGTTACGGCATGTGGACAATAAACAGGACGCTGGTCAAATGAATATACTAACAGACATGAATCAAGTTTTATGAGTTTTGGTTTCCCTTTATGAGCGACTAAAGATGCATTTGGTTATGTTGGAGTCTGTTTTGTTTCAGTTTGACAACATTAAGGCTCATAGCAATCTCAGTGACTTTTTGTTTAATCAAGAACAACGGCTGGCACATTCAAGGCTACCAGCTGTAAATACTAAGGGTAATTGTACATGTTTAATCTTATCCCCTCAAAACAGGATTAATAATATAAATCCTACGGACGTATTGCAACCCCTACCAGTAATTTCAAAAGTGGAGGGGTTAAGGATGGTAATGTGAGGGAAATGCCTGTTGAAACCATGACCTTGAACAATCTCACTTTTCATGATGGTGAACCGGAATGACTTCCTCAACTGGTTCTTCATGTAATTCAATATGTCGTCCCTCACCACCATCTGTTCCACCTGGCTTTGTGACTAATGATCCAGCAATTGCTGTTTCTCCCACTTTTCTGGGAGCCTCACTAATAGAAGATAACTCTAGTGTGCTCAGTGGGGCTGGGTGTGAAGTCGCCTGCAAATAATTCACTACAGAGACTTGTATATTCAATGTACAAAATAAAAAGGAGGCAAAAAAATTAGGAAGACCAAGAATATGCCACTGAGTAGTATTATCAAGAAAGCTACTAAAACATTTTTTAATTGTTTTCTGAAATTGCCATTGGTAAGAAAGGACCCTAGCCGAAAGCGCGATTGCTATTAGGGATGCTGGAGAGAAGGCAATTACTAATATTGCACTGAATGAGAGTGAGTCCGGTTGTGTTGTTATGAGTGAGATCATTCAAATAAGTACCACCCATGCATTTGACTCAAAGTCGATTCTTTCAGTCCCTATTTCGTCATCTATGCCCGTGACATCATCTGATGCCTTAGCATCTGATCTAATGCAGATCCTCTCAACCTCTCCGACTTTCAATTCGGGATTGGCTCCATTATCCCTGCCCGTGAAACCATCTGGCGTTGTGATTAAATGTGTTTCCTTTCCCTCTACCCAGTGTAAGAACCCTTTTCTCCTTTATAATACTAATGTAGTAGTGTGTAAACCTTGCATTACAACTATTTCCCTAGGATCTAATCAGCCTAGTTACACCAATCCCTTAGCTGATTGGCAAGGGATAAAGGGTATGAAGCCAACTCAGATATCTCGCACTGAGATATATCATTTTTTGACGGGCTCCAGAGGAACAGAGTTCCTAAATGAAGGTCCTGACTCTCGTCGACCTAAGGGTCCTGGAAGGACTCAGGGTCAAGAGTGGCAAGGGCCTCCTCGTCCAGTTAGGGATCAGAACTAAGATTGAGAATTCAAAGCATTACTAGAAGGTGTTCTGCCTGACAAAAAATATGTGGTTTTGAATCGTAACAATATTCTTTGTTTATTAAATGTGATTCATCTCTCAGCGCAATTACCACTCGAGACATTGATCGAATTTATTTCTTTGACCACTTCAGAACTGATCGAGTTGAAGTTCTTTTTCGGTCTAAAATGGTTCTAGATGTTGTTATGAGTCAATTAAATACCATTCATGCATTCAGCTTCGATATTCCACCCTATGTCGATAGGGGAATTTATCGGGCAGAGTGAGCAATATAGGGTCAATCTACCATCCCTCAAAAGGAGATTGTGGTCTCCTTATCTCCTGATCAGGGCCCAGAACGAATGGTGCAAGTTTTTAAAAGCCATTATAATATTGTAGCCCAAACTAGGTATTGATCCTGGATTTATGGTGCTTTACGTGGAGGTAAACCAGCGTAATTCTCTCACTCATCCTAACAGCAGCCCCTATTTGATGTCTTTTTTGTCATGAAATACCCATGATCATACTCACCTATTCACCAATCCAGCACTTGGCCTTCTCTTAAAGACAAAATCCATTACAAGCTTGCAAGAATTGTGGCTGGCCTCGCCAGTAATTGATGGTTATGCTCTTTATTTTCAGTCAGCTAAAAAGGGTAATAAAGGTCGTCCTTCTGGAGGACTGTTCACCCTAGTGAAGTCTAGTCAATTCATATCCATCATTGAATGTATAAATCATATTTATGTTATTATAGCAACTCATGTCAGACTTGGCATCGACTGTGACTTAGACATTCTGGTTTTGAATGTCTACTGGCATGTTGGTTGTTGTAATTTAAATATGTTTTTGACCATATTTCGCGATGTATAAATGATTGGCTGAATAAATGGGAGGGTGGACTGATTATCTTCTCAGGCGATCTTAAGACCTCATGTTTGCACATGAGTTCAACTACCGGCCTTTCTTCAAGGTTAAAAGGGAAGGAATATTTTGGTCACGTTTGGTCCAAACTATTAACTGGTTTGGGCTTAGTGATGTTAAATGAAGCCATTACCGGCAACATTCCGAGCCACTTTACCTGGCCTAGTTGCTCTCACCAGTCTACGCTGCATTATATATTTGTGAGGATTAGCTTGTTTGAGACATGTAAACTCCTTTCCATCACCCCCTCAGAATTTAGTGACCATTGTATGTTGAGCGCAGTTTTTGAAATTGAAGGGGTGGCTTGAAAGGGGCCTGATTGTATTGCCAATGGTATTCACCTTATTACTGCTGTAAATAGGGTTAGATGGAATTCCTCGACGGTACATCGTGTAAACACAAGTGTTACAAACTATCTTAACTCCACTATATCGGTACAGCAGCATTTCGTCTTCTCAGTAGACAACTTTGAAAGCTCTGTAGCCGATCAAATAAATAATTTTCTTTTTAGTTCCAAAGTGTCCATGAGTGGTTTGAGGAGGAATTATGTGCATCTTTATAACGCTCAGGTGGCAAAACACAAAACAATATGAGAGCCCAGATAAGAGCTATTAATAGGTCTTTGGCACTTCCCTTGATCGAAAAACATAGGTGTATTCAAAAAGCTAAGCAGACTTATAACAATTGGTTGAGGTCTAATTGTGCTTTGAGGAGCCAAAGAGAAGTGGAACATATGTTAAAAACTTTGACTAATAAAAATTCCTAGGCCTTCTGGTGGCTAATAAACAATTTTTTGAATGCAAATGTAGCCTGTGAGTTGAATTCAATTCCAGAACAGAGCTGGGTTTCCCATTATACTACCTTATTTGCTTTATGTGCGGATCAAGTTACCAGTGATAGCGGCGAACTGATCTTGCGTGATACCACCTGGAAGCTATCAGTTGCCTATGCTTCGATCAAGGAGATTATAAAAAGAATCAGTGCCTCTCGGGACCCGGGGTCCAATAAATTTTCCAACTTGTTGTTCAAGGGGAACCCACCGAGGCGGGCGGGCATCTTGACCTTTCTCTTTTTATATTTATCTCCTCGACACAACAGTTTCCAATCTCCTGGTCCACTGACTAGGTCCTGCCCATTTTAAAAAAGGGTCCAGATCTGGCCCATTGAATTATCGGCCCATTGCATCCTTGATGCCGACAGCAAGGTCTTTTCGGCCTTGCTGTTGGAACATCTAGAGGATTGGCAGTCAAAAACGGGCCGGATTACAAAATGGCAGACTGGATTTTGCATATATGTGGATACCTCATTAAATGGTTTCATTCTAAAGTGTATCATGAGCCAAGTTTGGATGGCCAAATACGGTTTGGTCCTTTTGACAACCATTGACCTTGCGGCTGCCTTCGATGCAGTCAATATTGGTCATTTATGAGACAAACTTTCAAAATTGGGGATTCCCGGCAGGTTACCACGCCTTATTATCGGTCTCTATAAGGGGTTGAATGTTCAATTATGTTTGGACGAACAAGGCTCCCTATCTCGCAAGATCAAAACAATTACAGGTGTTAGGCAGGGCTGCATTATACTGCCCTGCCTATTCAATCTATACATGTCCGATATTAGTGATTTTTTATCTCCCGCAGCATTTGCCAGCACACACATTTTTAATCTAAAAGTAATGTGGCTGGCATATGCTAATGATTTCCTCAGTTTGGATTGTACTCAATGAGGCCTACAGCGCCTGATTACCGCATTTTCTGACTTTACAAGGGTCCACAGTATTAAAGTAAACCCATGTAAAACTAAAGTTATGCATTGTACGTTACGGAAACATACCACAAAGGTCTGATGGAGTATTGAATCGGCCCTGATTAAGTTAGTTGATCTCTTTATTTACTTGGGTTTTCCAATTTCATTGAGACCACAAAAATAGCACATTCAAGAATGGCTCAAAATATGTACAACCACACTATTGAATCAGCTATGCACAATTGACACCAAATTTGGCAAATTTATATTGCTCCCTGCATTAAGATTTTTATATGGGATTGAACTCATGGCAACCTGGGTTTTAGGTTTCTTATCAATTTTAGAAGGCATAATCTGGAGGAAAATTCTTCAGATTCTGAACTGTGTGCCCATTTTTGAGATTAGATATGAGTTTGGCATTTATTCCCTAAACACCAAGGGGCTGTTGGAAATCACTACGTTTATATAGCCCAATTCTTAATCCCAAGAACAAGTCTTTATTTCTAGACTTCAGAACTATTTTAGAAATGAATGGGGACAGATATGGTAATAGTTTTTCAATATTCGTCATGACGTTGTTCAATAGAATTGGGTCATCCGCTTCTAATTTGGTTCCTAATCCATGTAAAGTTAAACAACTTCTATTTCAGCATGACTGTTCTAATACCCTGGGTGCTATGCATGCATACAGATCCCCAAGCCATTTGAGTGGGGATCACAAAAAAGCTGAAACCCTTGCTCCATTCCTTGCAATATTTCCGGATAGGAAAGTTAGAAGGAGCTTTTTACAATTTAACTGGAACCTTATACTAACCAAGGAAGTTCTAGTAAGATATGGATTTTTTGTGCTAGAACAACAAATGTGTTGTTTCTGTAATGAAAAGCAGCACAGGGAAATGTTGAAACATCTTGTTAGATCCTGTAATGCGGTGCAAGGGAAAAGAATGATTTACTTTAAGTAATATTTCAATCTGTTTGTGTTGGGTGGCAATGAGTTGTTTGGCAATTTTGTTTATCCGGATGGACTACTGCTACAGTATTAGCAGTGACTGTTTTTTTTTTTACTATCTGCAGCTGGAAGCTCCAGCATATGTATAACGTAGTTTAACTTTGTAGCTTAATTGTGTTAACTTTGATATCAACTGTGATTTTGCATACTTTTATGTACTGATGATTTTTGTCACATAATAATTGTTTTTATTCCTAAATAATTTTTATTACGTTCTGTGTTTGGAAGGATTTGGGATCTCCTGCGTTTGGGTTCCTTCGTCTGCATATACAGCACTTAAGCTATTGAAGCGTTTAACCTGAATCTAATGCTAGTATTGTCTATTCTTAAGTGTGGATGTATTTCTCTTATGTATTGACTACAATGTTTTCAAAGGAATTTTAATGTGTTTTAATTTGTTTGCAAGTTGTTAAAGGTTATTGCTTAACCAAATAACAATAAAGAAAACTTTAAAAAATACTCTGACATGAGAAATTTGGACTCCATGTGTTCATTATTTTAGACTTCAAAATGAGCTCACTTCCATGATAACAATTTCTGGGTTTGCAAATGATCACTTTAGGCAGCACTCATCTTTCATAAAAAGTAGGCCTCTGGTTTTTTAACTTTGGCAATTGCATGCAAAGCCCACTCAATAAGTGCATTTCTCTTTCTTTGAAAACAGCATTCTGTTATTTGGCAGATCAGATGGAAATGAAATGCTTACTTTTTCAGTTTGACAGTCATCTTTGTATGTTTTCAATACTCTGCATTTTGGGCCCAACGTAGCCAAATGCAGTTTTCTTTTGTCCTGGTCGGAAAATACCCCAAAAGCTGCACAGCGGCACTCTATTAGTGAGGAAAGGCAGTGATATTTATACATGTTTACTAACATTATCAAACGATTCTCCAAGACTGAGTGGGTTAGTCAAAAACTCATGTGCATTCTAAATTAATAACACTGCTTCCCTAACCCAAACATGCATAACTTACATGCAATGCATAATAGCCTACATTCAATTACATGGACATGCTAGAAACCCACAACCCCACCCATACACTAAGGAGGAAAGAATAGACTTCAAGTTGTGTTCTTATCCATCTTGATGAGGTGTTTGTTGTTACTGTTCTGGGTTCCATTTTATGGTTATTGTGGGGTGATGTCAGAGTCTTATGTGTGATGTGTAGAGATGCTTGGGGAGACTGGCCTGACTGGGTTCCGATCTTAAAGGTGTTCTTGATTTAAGTGTTGTGTGCATGGCAGTGAGGCTGACCAGAGTAGGTTAGCCTATATTTGATCCGGTTTGTGAGGGTGTCTAGATGTGTGATGGCTATTATGTTGTTAAAATCCAAGTGGCCCATCCCTTAGGAGTCGCAGCATCCTGCTGGTTCATCTGAGTGGTTCAAGTGGGTCTTATGCATCACAGCATGGGGTAGCTAGAGGTTGAAAGTGCTCCTTGACCGGGTCTTTACAGGTTGCTCATTTGTATTTTGCAGTCTAGTGAACAGCCGTGTTTTTGGTAGATGTTCTGAAGACGAGGTGATCGCCCTCTGTGCGGAGTCACCTAGGCATTGAGTTCATTGTTTGGTTGATAGGAAAGAGAAGGAGGATCTTCAAGGTCCTCAGTTTATCAGGTTCTAAAGGATGAAGGGCCAAGATCAACCTGCTAGAATCCAAATGTGTAACATTACGTTGCACTCAGATGTCAGAGATTAATGCTTTATTAGTCTGAAATAATGGAGCCAGAAATGGGTTGAAAGAATTTGCCCACACTACCCCTGCACTGCAAATCCTATTCTGGCTCCTGAGTAAAGCATCATGTTTGAACCTTTGGGCTTGGCTAACTCAAAGGGAATGCTCGGCTAATTACCTCAAATACCTATGAAAACTGCAACCTGTCTCAGAATCAGACGATAAAATGACTCCAGCATCATTGAAGCATAAACATTTAGGAGGCTATGTCTTGCTGGTAGGTGGGTTAGCTGCATTGAAATAAAAATGTTGCCAAATAGTGAAATTACAATCGAGGTTGGTGATATGAGTGAGGTCAGCTGGAGTAGAGGGTCAGAGGCAGAGAGAGAGAGAAAGAGAGAGAAAGAGAGAGATAGGCAATGTGTAGGTTTGGGTGTAGTTTGCAATTTCTGTACCTATTCTGTATGAGGGAAGCTTTTATGTCTTCTGCCCATGCACGCATGTTGCAGGTGCTGCACTAAACCTCATTTCTTCGGTTCGAGGTTCGGCAAGGGGTACTTGCAATAATTCTGCCTATGCAACAATTAATATTATCTTCTACTCCCAGATGTCCTCTAAAGTTTTTATCTCACTTTTTATGTGCACACCCCGATGCTCTTGATGAGCACACAGCTATCTCTTCATTGACAGATCAAGCAGACAGCCATATAGGTTACATTGAACTCACATAAACACTGCAACATATCTGCTGCATCTCCCCTTCCTGTCTATGTCTGCACCTATATTCTGTGTTGACATCAGTAAACTGGATCACAACCATTATTTTTGAACCTATGAGTTCCACTGAACCATTGGCCATTCTTGCTATACAGGTTTCTTCATTTACCAGATGTACTAATTGGTTCACGTGGTTCTATGCTGGACTGTCAGTATTCTGCATTCCACTACTTGGATTTTACTTTCCCCCCTTCCAACGAGCAGGTCACTCATTTTGACAGAGTGAAATTTACTTTACCCACACCATACTGCCTATGCCCTGAGAATAGAATTGCTCCAAAACATTGGTTAATATAACAGGGACGCTCACATTCCCTTTTCCATGCATTTGGGGCTCTACTGACTGGTGATACTGTTATATTTTACTGCACAAAGTTTGGTCTTGCAATTTAACACAGTGCATTCAAAATATGTAAATATATTTTGTTCACTTTTGTGGTGCATGCTTGAGATTGTTTTATAATGATTTAATGAGGACACACCCAGACCTTGTTGTACAACACCCACCCCGTACATTTTTGGTTAACGTTTACTTCGTTTGGATATCACTGAACATATCCTATCCACGAAACAAATTGCTAAAGAATCTCCCAGATGATTTGGCTATTGCCCATGAGAGCATCCCATCTACCACCCTCAAGCACAGGCAGTGCACCTTGTCACAATACGAAGTGTCTGCATCTACTACTGCCGTACAAGGACAGAAACTGCCACATTTTCCAATGTGCATCCCGTATGTTCACGTGCCACCCTCCTATTTTAAAACCAGCTTCATGTGTTTAGATAAAGCCTTGCACCCCCATGCAGTGAATCATATTCCTGTGCTCATAAATTGTGTACAGGTACCGCCCATTTAGTGCCTTTTATGACATGGGACCAGATTACAGAAATGTTGCACTGGTACAAGTGCAAACATCCACAGTTTTGGCACTAGGGCAAAGTTCACCCTATTTCTAAAAACACTGGGATAGATTAGAAAACCACTGCATTATGACAAGTACACTTTTGCACATTAAAAGCACCAGGGCAAACATTGCCCTAGTGCAGAAAAGGTACATTTCCACTGCATTTTTGGACCAGGGCAAATTTTGCCTTAGTGCAAATACGGAATGGCACTAGCAGTAGGACAAACTTTGCCCTTATGCAAAATGCATCTGAAATGTATATTTTTGTTGCACTAGGGCAATTTTTGCCCTTGTGCGTATACCATACCAAACTGCACTTGTCATGGTGCAATGGTTTTCTAATATGGGCCAGTGTTTTTAGAACTAGGACAAACTTTGCCCAAGTGATAATAATACCGTGCAACTTTGCACTTGCACTCATGCAAACTTTCTGTAATCTGGCCCACAGTTTTTATCTCCTGTAAGGTCTCCTATGCCCTAGTTCAGCAATCAGGTACCTAGATTTAGTCACGCATGCTCATGCACTGCCTCATCACACATGCAACTTAGTCGAAATATTCTCTAATTACCATCATTGATCTGCACGAGGTTGTCAATTAGACATGCAATGCCTGAAACCTTTTCTACACATGTTTCAAAAGTCTTGATAAATGGTCACCTTCTAGCACCATTTCCATCTTCCTTAGGATCTTGACTAAGTGGCAGTAACGGTTAGAGGGTTTGGTGGTAATTCAGTGGATTTACTGCCGAATTGCGACAAGAACTCGTTCTGAGACCCAATGTGAGGTGCTATGAATCAGGTGACCCACCCATGTCATGTTTTCACTTTTAGACAGGGTTTTCATGCAAGCTGTAATCCCCCTTCGTGTGTTTAATGGCACGTTGCTTCCTCTGCATCTAGGCTAATGGTGTCCAGAATGTATATACAGCACACTTTTTCTTTATTATGAAGCAACGTATCTGTGCTGCCTCTTCTCCATAATAGATTAGATTACGTTATCATTGTATTAAGACGCTGAAGATGTTGTAAAAAATCAATTCTATGATTACATTCTACAATTAAAAAAATAGATGGATTTTTTCAATAATTTTCCATTTGAAATCTGCATCCAGTGGCATCTCAGCACAAAGTGCTGTGCTATCCTAGTAGGTCTCGACCTATTCCAGATCCTGCATCTCTGTTTTGCAATTCTGGTGGTAACCTTAAATCAAGTTACTGCAAGATACATTAAGGGCATGTGATCAAATAGATCACACGAGCAGAATAATAAATTGAAAACCATCATCGTTCCAGTTGTACTTTGCCTTTAGTGAATATATTGGGGTGTTCTATACATTAACAGGTTGTACATTTATAGTAGAGGAAATGGCCTCAAACAAGTGGCAACACGAGTATTGACCCATTGTTGCTTCGGACGTTCCTTGCGAGTCATCATTAATTGTTGACCAAGATTTGTGACTCTTTTAAAAGAAGCAAATGGTTGCTCACTGGATTGCTTCTGGTCTTTGATCAGCTGCCAATATACTTTATAAAGGTGCCTCACCTTATTTGTGGTGGGGCAAAAGGTTGACACAAATTAAATTCAAATGTCATCTTTTCTGCATTAGGGGACAAATGAATGGTCCTATCATGATTGTATGCCCATTTAAACTGTGATCTGCTTTGGACTGATGCACTCTTAATGTATAGCCTCTTTATAGATCTCTTCAATGTGTCCACAGCCTGACTTGTAATGAGGACAATAGAGTGTCCGGAATACTATGTCTACATCATCCTGTTGTGGAATGTTAGTAGAAAGAGTCATCAAGTCTAATGCCACCATACCATAAGTGCTGAGATTAAAACAGTAATGTTCTATCATATTTATCATGTCATTTTAATAATTACATATACTGGCCCTCATTACAAGTCAGGCGGTGGACCATGGTGCTATTAGCTATTAGCACCATGGTCCATGCCGGATTCCGCCATGGTGGATGGCGGAATTACCGCCCCATTCCAAGGTGAGTGGGGCGGTAATTCCCCATTCACCATTTGCCCTTCCCCATTCCCATTTTTGCCCTATAGGGCATAATGGGGATGGGGAAGGCGCTAATTACGGCACCGTAAGTTACGGTGCCGTAATTAGCACCAAGGTCGCTTAGCGCCTTGGACTTTAATGCCTGCAAAAAGCAGGCGTTAAAGTGTGAATCAGGCGTTAAGGGTTAATGGCGCCGACGCCGCCGTTAAACCCTTAACGCCCGACTTGTAATGAGGGCCACCGTATTTTACTGTCAAGTAATTCAATAAACTGTTCCATAAACCTGCTGCACCAATGCTTAAAACAATACATCAACTGGAAGATTTCTGTAATCCATATGTACTTTCAGGAGGATGTATATGACCGGGAACATGGGGTATTTCTTATTGAGGACATGACCTCCATTCTATCTAAGAAAACCTTGTTCTACAGCGTTAGCCACTATTCCTTGGATCAAGCCCACTATCATGTCGGTAGGATCCCTAATGAGGGACTAGTAAACCTCCTATTTACAAACGGATGCTCTGTTTCTGTCTCATATGTAGCTCCAGATTCGTTCCAGTTTTAGGCCTGGGAATTAGGTTTCTGATGCAAATCTGAGATGCTAACAGACACATCCTTATGTGCTGCAGGGCAAATCTTTGTGAATCATGCTTAGTGTGATTATGGTGGTTCCTGGCGTACCTGCCTTCTTTTATAAATAGTGGTGAATATTCCCGAGAGTGCCAAGTTACAAACGTGGAATCAGGAGATGTGAGCCTTAATCCTGGAATACCTAATTGTGTACATTCATGCAATCTTGGGAAAATCTGTTTGGGCCTCATTACAACCCTGGCGGTCCCGTAATGAAGGGTGCAGGTACGGGACAGGCACCCTTCATTACGGGACGCCCTATTACGAGGTTCCCTTTGCGGGACCCTGTAAGGATGCCTGGTAAAACCAGGTTTCCATAGCGGGTCCCGTGAGGGGACCAGGGAGCTAATAACAGGCCTGTTATTAGCTCCCTCCCCATTCTCATTGAGCCCTATGGGGGCTCAAATGGGAATGGGGATGGGTTTTTCCAATGAGGACTTACCGGGTCCTCTAAGGTTGGAATAGCCCAGTAGGTCCTCATTGGAGGAACCCGGTACTGGAACCCGGTATGGAGGCAGCCCTTATCAAGGGCATGGCTACCTCCATACTTGTAATGAGGCCCTTTATCTCCTTGTGTCAGGGTTTTAACACAGACAAGGGAATTTACAGACAGACTGTACAACATACTTTAATGGTATACAAAATGAAATTTGAAGTACAAAAAAGATTGAAGGAGAATGCAAAGTGCTTTGATTTTATTCTATGAACTGATTACTTATGTGCCCTTCACCTTGCATTGACCTTTGTTCCTTTTCTTAAAAGTAACGCAAAGTAACCAGCATTGAAAGGAAAATGCAAGACATGTGTTGGAAGAATGCTTGTTATTAGAAGCCAACTACATCTTATCTTCCACTTCGCAGTTTTTCAGTTCTATTGAATACAAGTTAATGGTTAAATATAAACACTTCAGTTTGCCTTTCCCTCACCGATCACTGTCAGGGCAGATAACACAGTGATTCATTACAGCAATGCAGTGTGAATCCTTGAACTCACTGACACTTGTACTACTACCTGGGACAACACCATTTGGCGATTCAAAGTATCCTGAGCTGATTTGCAGTATGCGATGGCCTCGTATGTGAATAGAGCGAGTGGACCTGGCAGTGAGAACACCTGCGAAAGGAACCTTGGGATTGATCTAAGAAAGGCTAAAACGACCTGGTCAAACTATGTTGTGCGACTCCATGGAACCATTAAAGGCCATTTAATGGAAGAGACTCGTGTCACAAACCACACATTGATATTTGTCTTTTAAACATTACATGTTCCACCGTTTCCCTTTCCCATGGAAGCATTATGCCACAACCTACTGTTAGTGGACAAGCCTCCACATGCACGGTTAGTGCAATACAAACTGCCACACTTGCATTATTCTCCAAATTATATTCTAATCCTGGTAAGCAAAAAAAGCTAATAGAAACGAATAGTATATTGCCATAATACATGTTTGAATTTTATTTGGTGAACACGATTGCCAAAATTAAATGGTACTTTGGAGAAAACATTGCTTACCAGAATTAAAATATGGTGTAGAGAAGGAGCCAAGAACCCCCACCTCAAGCAACTCGCCTATATTGCCTACATGTTGGGAACCAGAGTGTGAAGTACGTGCAGTACCAGTGAAAATACCAATACCAAGGAGAATCCTGGAATCAAGGTTCCCATTAAGGAAGCCATACATTCATACAAGACAGTATGATGGTCATTTGAATGAAATCCCAGAAGAAGAGTCAGAAATGAGCAAACAAGCAGATAGGTGGCATCACACGAAGCAAGACTAACGCACCCAGAAGAGATGCAGAGACAAGAAAACATAGACATTCTATAGGCATCAAGAAAGTGTCAAAGATAAGTAACTTCTCGGGCTCGAGATGAAGATATCAAGTTATTTTACATGCGTACAAAGAAATGCAAGCAGATGAAGTATTCTTGAGGCTAGCTATGTAGTGAATAAATTGCGGCAAGCGCCAACATATATATATATATATATATGAGTTAGTGAACTATGGACAATTCCATTACGCATTATAGCGCAGTTGGACTAAGAAAAAGAAGGCCTTTTCCAGTGTGTTGCAGTTGAGAAAGCAATTGAATTACAGGGGTGAATCCAAGGCGGTTTCAGGCTTGGATGAACAGACATTAGTTACAATTGTGCGAAAGAACAAAACTCCTGTTCAAAAGACATGCACAAAAACAAGGAAGACGTCAGAGTTTCATTAAATAATAGTATTTTAAATGCACCATAGCTCAAATGTGTGGTCTTATGTCAATTGGGGGGGTGAAAATGGACAATCATGACGGACCACACCTATGCAAGGAGACAGAGTCTGCCTCCACTCCCTCATATTCTCCAGAGCAAAGAACATTTCCAAGGCCAAGTTCAAAGCCTTAATTGACATGCAGACCACTGAGGTGATGACAGATGAAATGATAATTGGTGGGAAGCTATGGTTATGACCAGCCCACCAGTCCCTGGAGACCAGCCTGCACGCTGCTAGAGTAGGTGGATAAGTACTGACGGATGTAAGAGTGCCAACCAATTATAAGGGGCTGTGCAGCTAACGGCCCTATAGTTTATGTAAACAATGAGACGTTGTGTATTTAGTGACGTTCATAGTGACCTGTTTGAGGGGAGGGCATAGTTGCCCCACCTGATGCTAGGAACCCTATCACTTTACTAGACTAGTATGGAAGGTATACCTAGATGTTCCCTCTAAACCTGTCACATTTGCCACTAGGTTTATGTAGTTTGCCCCGTAGGTTGACGTTAGAAATTGCATAGGTTGACGTTGTCAATGACAAGTTTTTGCTATATAACTCATGTTTTTTATTAACTTTGTTGAGACCATGCTGTGAGACGTCTGTTGATGTCTGTTGTACTCCCTGTTTTAGATAATTGACATTAAAACAGTCAACTTTGCCAACTTTCTGAGTCATTTCCATTATTGATGTTTGAGTATCTTCTGCATCCCCATTCATCTCAATGTTTTGCTACCTTGTCTTAAATGGTTGGGTTAGCTGTCCCGGTTCATGAAGTAGCAGAGAGATGATGGTTAAAGAATCGTCGACATAGTACGCTTTGGAGTCCCGGCAATATCGGATGTCCTCTGCCATTCGGGTGGAAAGGACGTAAAGCTCCCTGTAGAAAGTGGAAGCTAGCTTAAAAAATAAAGCTTGCAAGTGTAGGTGAGACAGGTTCCTTGTTTTCAGGCAGAATCCCCTCCTGATTTCTACACAAAGCTAAATGGATGGAAAGTTGAAAAGGCTGGTTGAAGAGGCGACGATCCCGAGAGTCGGAAGTCGAAAAAGCGAATGGTGAGTAGAACTGAGTGAGGTGGCAAACTGTGAATGGGCAGCGAGTGGAGAGAGTGATAAGGAGAAAAAAGTAACGGAGGAATGTTTGGGGGAAAACAACTCGAGACGATGAGCATCAAGGAGTTTTTAAGTAATTGACGAGACGAGGATCGCCAAACAATTGAGAAACTGTGAGACGAAGAACATCACAGTAGAGTAAGCCCAGTACCCTGCGTCATAGTACGTATCAGAAGGAGTCATATCCAGAGTCCCAATAGCCGATGATGTAGACCACGGACATGATTTAACACTGTCTAAAGGGAATGACTCAAACTCCATAGGAGTATTTTTTAGGGGCAAGGATTGTCACAAAGAAAGTGAATAAAAGAATAGTCTCGAGGAGCGTAAACTGTGATATACATGGCCTGGCCAAGTCTGTCAGTTTGTCCATTTGTTTTATGTGTTGAATATGAATATATGGTGAAGAAATAGTGAATAATTTAAGAGACGTAAAAAGGAAAGCATGGAGACTTGACATTTTATTATTTGTTTATTTAATTGAACTGATGATGCTTAGTGAATAAGTAGATTGAAACTAAACATAATATAAAAGGCTTGGAGCTGCAACGATTGGTGCATGTTTATATTGTGTTATTTTTCTGAAAAGTATTTATAAAGTGTAAAGCATAAAGGTGAGTATTGACAGTCAAGTGTGACGAGTCAAAATGGAGGATATTACACTGCTTATACATCTATGCACGCAGTTGCCAAAACACGCACCCACGCTGAAGCAGTACAGTGCGGAATGGGTTAAGGGCACGGCAGATAAGATGTTCATGTCATGGTCACAGGGGGGATCACTATCAAAGGCAGTTTTACAACATATGATGACATAAATGCACGCAGCATACACGAGAAAAAGGTTAGACAAAAGGCTAGCGAGCTTAGAGCTCTGGAAAATTTACCAGGAGGAAAGGGAAGAGCTGCCTCCTGAAGACTGGATATTTAACATATGCGAAGAGGGGGGTGAGGAGCCTTCTGCTCCCCACGCCACACCTGAAGTAAATGGCGATAGTACGAAGGATGACAGAGTGTAGCCATTAAGAGAATTTAAGGCAGCAATAGGGTTCGGCAATCCGGTATATGAATCGCCTGCGCAGACAGCGACAAGATTCTAGAGAAGACTCCAGAAAGAGATGTGATCTCTAAAGTCTCACGGGATAAGGAGAGAAGTGATTGACCAAGTACATCCTTAGATATAGGATGAGAAATAAAGAGATTGAAAGGAGAGAAAGATAAAGCTGATGAGGTAGCGCTGATGAAGAACGAATGGATGGGTGGAACGATTTTGCGTAAACTTGATGGAAAGAGCATTGAGGAAGTCAGGTAAAGGGAAGATCACGACGAACAAGATTAAAAAGATAAAGAACGAGAGGAATGATTGAAAGGAGATGAGGCTTGAAGGAAGGATAGACAGAGACGAGAACAGCTGTATCAAGATGAACATCTAAAAAAGCAGGAAAGGGCAGAGGAGCAAAGAAAGTATGATAACAGACAGAGAGCAATCGAAGAACGAAACAAACTAGAAAGAAAGAGAGAGGAAGAAGAAGAACAGAAATTAAGGGATAAAAGAATAAAAAGACGAAGAGACAAAGAAATATATAGGGCAAATGAGAGAAGAGAGATGAAAAGACAAGAAGAGAAGAAGCAAGAGAACAAAGAGAGCTTGTTGATGATATAGAACGTAAGAGAAGGCAGAGAACATTCGACATTCATCGCGTAGAAAAGGAATTTATGGAACCTAATCCAGCAGTAGCATGGGAGGACATAGAAGAATTCTTCCTGACACTAAACCAATGCCAGGTCCGTCTACAGGAAATCTAGAGGATGAGTTGGACTCTAGAAGCACTGGAGACGCAATTGATAAGGTCTATCATGATATGAGGGCTAAGAAAGAACCAAAAGGAAAGGGTAAAAATGTTCGACTTGAAAGTACACAGTTGTACAACAGAGAGGAAGGCTCATATAATGTTGAGCATAAGGAGGTATCTTTAGAAAGGCCATCTCTGAAAAGAGATGAAAAATAGGGAAGCCATACAGGTTGGGGACAGGATATGTCAGACGAGGACCGAGAAACCTTCCGTAGGGAGGAGGGAGGTGACACATGTGGTCCTGAAGGATGTTCTCTGATGGACAGAGAAGTAAGAAGGTCAGATCTAGATCTACATAAATTACGGGCGTCAGAATCTCTGGACCTACTAGATCGACCCAAAGGGTGATCCCGTATTGAGATGGGGGACTCACCACCTTAAGTGAGCAGGTTAAGGTTGCTACCAGGAAGAAGGTGGTGGGAACCATTGTCCCTGCTATGGACAGACAGACAATGGGGGATGAATGAGAGTTTGGCAGGTTGCAGTTTCCTTTGCTAGAGAAAGGAGGAGCCAGACCACAGTATATACCATTGCCACAAATGGATAAGGATAATTTAAGGTGTAAACTTCAGAGTTTAACTTCTAATGCTGGGAAATGAATACATGAATTAGATCAAATGACAGGAGGAAAGATGTTAGCTATAGGAGACATTAAAGGTCTTCTAGCCGTTATTCTTGGAGTAAGAGCAGATGACATCTGGACGAGAGCAGGATACTCGAGTGTCACTGCGCAGAATACCGCTCATGATGGAGCACCGTTTAATAACTGCAGAGTGGCATTCCGGAAAGCGATGCAAGTGCAGTATCCAGACACATCATATATGGGAGCTATAATGGCAAGGAAGATGCAGGAACGGGAGGATCTTCTTGCTTGCATTCAAAATTTCCAAGAGCAGTGATCTTTGGAAATGCACGAGCCGTGGGGAAAATCTATACCTGTGTTCTACCATATATTATGTCAGGGGTTGCCAGACCCAGTACAGAAGCAGCTCAAGAAACTAGTGGGTATTGAGGCAAAATCACAGTCGAAAATACAAATGACCATTGTGCATTATTGCAGATTACTGCAGGAGAAGAATTTTAAAAAAGCTGACGTTAGGAAAGGTGAAGAAGCGAAATTAGTGTAGAAGAAATTGTCAAATACGCCATACAAAGGGTGATGTTGACTCGTGGAGAAGGGTCAGGTTCGCAGCAACCAGCAAGCATGCCACAGGTGAATAACCAAAGGCAGTTTGACCAAGGCAATAATGGATTCATACCACGGGGAAGGGGAGGCTTCCGAGGTAGAGGCATTCAGATTAATCAGGGAAATTTCAAGAATAATCAGGATGGGTTTCAAAACACACAGAACAATAGTCAAGGCATACAGGGAGGACAAATTAGGAGAGCTCCTATATGTTGGACACGTGGTATGACAGGACATATTACACGCATGTGGGAAGCCAGGGATTTGCGCAGAAGGGGCAGTTTTCAAGAGGGCGGACCACATACCCACATGCATACACTGAACGAATTGGAGAGGAGTTTGGCCAAAATCAGACAGTGCAGCAGACGCAAGCGCAGAGAAACTGTCAGGTACAGCATGTAAAATTCAAGAGAGTTTGGTGAGTTAGAGGGAAAGATTATATCATGTGGTTAGTTTGACCTTAACTTTCCTTTGCAGGGCTTGGAGAGTGTCCTAGGCCAAGATGGAAGCTCTCAGTAAAAGTCCTGATTGGCTGGAATAGGCAGAAGGGCTGACAATGAACATTCTCAGCTGCCTTTCATTGTCTGATGTCCAGCTGAGAGGACATCTAGTTAAGCAGCTCCAGTTTTAGTTAGGGTATTTAAGGATTAGGATTCTCAGAAAGCCTTTTGAAATTTCTGGAGTTCAGAGAAGCATCTTGTCAACCAAAAGACAAGACTTGTAAACTGTGTTTCATCCGTAATCCTGAGATAAGTGACTTTCATGTTTTGAAGAACTTAATTTATGTATATAGTTACAGTGATTTAGCACTTTAGTCAGGTTACCTAGAAAAGAACTTCCTTTTGAAACTGGAAATGTTATGTAGTTAATATAAATGAACTTTCACATAATGTGCGCCTAATTGCTTGCTTGGACTGCATTTCTTTAAAGAGCAAGCTTAAGAATACAGCCCTTTCTTAAATATTGGCAAGTTAACTTTTCTGCCTATTAAATACTTTTTAATTGAAAATCCTTTATCTATTTTGAACGTGTGTTATTGCCTGAAGTGCGAGTCGCATAAGGGCACGAGCACGCGAGCTGAGAGAGTCACTGACCATATTACGTGAAGGAGGCGCTTCTCGTAATTTGGATATTTTCAGTTTGTTTTTCTCTCATTCCAGTGAGAAGGCTTTGCGCATGCTTAGAACAGTCTTCCTTTTGTCTATGGGGTGCGTGTGCACGAGCCAGTGACCCTTTTCAGGTTTTCACGCAAGCACAGTTCGAATAGATTTGCATCTGTTGACACAGAAGAGCACGTCGTAATAGTAAACTGTGTGTCATCACATCAGAAGTGTTTTCGGCGCACGCAGGCAGTTATCTAATTAGATAAAGGAAGTTAGTCAGTCTTCTATGGTGAATTTAAAAGTTTCAAGTACAGACTCTGGTTTTCTCCAAAGCTCATATTGCTTAACTGAAGGGAAAGAACTGCTTATACTCTTCACAGGAGAAGCTCTTCTACTTTCAAGGACCCTTAATTGTGCAGGAAGGCGGGAAGAGAGGAGCACAGTTAGTCAATAGAAATTGAACTCATGCTTTATCTGTTTTGGACTGCATTCTGGAAAGTCAGAAGGAGGAAAGCCAAAGTTACCTCATTGAGCAGCCAATGAAGTCCTGGGTGAAAGTGAAATTGAAAAAAGCGTTAAATCCTCTACAAGTATAATACACTTCTCAAGGGTTTCTCAGAGAAGTACCATGTATGGTGTTTCGTCTATTTGATTTTGGATTGTTGATTTTGGAGAAATAAGGTAAACACATTTAGAAATTAAAGGTGGATGTTTGTTTACTATTGTTTCATCTTCAGGTTCGAAGTCAAGGCCTAATGCTGCATACAACCTGGTGTTTTTTTTATTTTATCCACTTCCCCCTTTTCTTTGGGGTGCTACATGCAGAGCTGTTTGAAAGATTAGCTCTGGGTGTCACGCTTCAGGGGTACTGTTGGGGGTTCAGCAGCTTCTGCGGACTCAAGGTTTGAAATCTCAGCCTGACAGTATGCAACAAGATTTGCAAACACGGCATGTTACAATGAACCCGCCACAAGGGCCATTCGCCTATGCGGATACAGCAAGGCCCGAGCACGGGGCAGTTAATGACTCCTAGGAGAGGAGGTGTCACTGCTGAGGGAGGGAATCGTTTCACGGACACGGGAATAAGTACCCACAACAGCACAGCTCACTGGAGACTTGAGGTGTTCGGTACTATCAGTGACTCCCAAACACCAAGGGCAACCAAGGGTTGACGTCACTATAGAGGGCAAATCTTTACATTATCTGGGAATGCCATGAATGCTCAAGGTTTCACAGGAGCTACAAGTAGAGTTCCTTTTACTGAAAAATTGCCAGTCTCTACAGGAGAATTTGACATGTCTGTACCATTATTGTATTGAAGACAGACACCAGTTAATATACTGGGCCTAGATTTAATGACAAAGTTACTTTTTCCAATTTCATTCACTGATGAAGGCATAGTGTGTTTGACTCCAGGAATGCATTATTTAAATGTGAGTGAATTTATCATGGCATTTACAGGACAAATCACCATACGAGGATACCGTTACAGCCAGAGGTCTTTCACCATGGGGTACGCATTTTGTTAACATGGCTACCAAGTTTAATGGGTAAAACTGTGAGAATACCTGATGAGTTTTTATTTAGGCCAAGGATACCTATGGAGGAAGAGGGGGGACATGTTTTTCCCTTGGAATTACAAGCAGCTATAGTGTGAAGTGAGTTAGCTATGCTTCATGTAGTTGATTATGAAGGCAGACGATGGTGCACAGTGATTGCCATTGGAGAGGGTTATAGATTGACTGATGTCAATGACGAGGATATGTTTAGAGACCATCCGTCAGATGATGAAGTAGTATTTGAAATGAGTATTACTTATTGGGTGAGACTAATAAAACGTGAGGTTCCACAGAAAATGATTTTAGCACAGACACATCCTGAATTTTTCATTCTGGGAGAGTATGGCTCACTCTAAATGTCCAGACATTGTGACTGTGCATTGTGGAGGGGACATTTTGGGGTTTGTGACTCGAGTGTCGTAGCAGGTTGCCCTGAAGCATATGTTTAAAAGCCTAATGCAACTGTTCCTGCTGCTAGATTATTTTTTCTGAAATAAATCAGTGGCAAACATGGAGATGTCCAATAAACATTTTCAGTCCACAAATTGAAGAATCAAGGCAGCTTGTCAATAAAGCTGTATCGGCTTTTTTATATGCTGCAGAAATGTCATCTTTTGAGAATGACAATATAAGTTCTGATGGTGTGAATTCTGTTTTTCAAGATGGAGTTCACTTCACAGATGACGGTAATGCAATTTTCCCTTACAATGTTAGGTATGTATTGAAAAAGTGCCTGTAATAAAATTGTAAAAGAAGATGTACTGGTGCCCATAAAAGCAAAAACAGGAAAAAAGGTGTTTGTTAACAAACCAAAAAGAAAAAGATATTGTTCTTTTCAGAGCCACCACTAATGATCAAATAACTTAAATGGTGTTTAATTCACCCCGCACCCCGGCACCTTTGAGTGGTTGTGACGTCTGTGGACACTGTGGTAGTCAGCAGATTGCATGTGCCACATTCTGGTCTTTTGAGGTTACCTGGCATGGAAAGGGGATTGCAGAGATCGCGGATAGTAATGGGTGTCCACGGACATTGGAGGATCAGCCCATCAGGTGCCCTGGGTGAGTTGTAGAGGAAGAGAGGGTAGCAGGAGTTTTGTTAGTAGGAGTTGTGAGAGGATTGAAAATGGCCATGGCAATGTCTTTAAGCAGGCATGGTGTTTGGATTTTGGGGGTCTCTGGGGTTCATTGGTTGAAGGTGTTTTCTGAGCATTGTGGAACAGCCAAAAATCTCTGATTCCCTGAATTGGAAATGTTCTGTTATGCAGTGTGAGGCATGACATGGGTGGACTTGCTCCCATTTTGTGCAAATATGGTTGAATTGAAACATCTGGACATTATTATCGTTCATTGTGGTGGGAACAGTTTAGGGAACGTGACTGGAATTTCATTGCAGTTTGCAATGAAGGAGACATTGGGACATGTTCCCTAATTTTAAAATTATTTTTTCCCGCATTGCCCAGAGACAGATGTGAATGCATTCCAGTTCATTTGATCTGCAAATGGAAAAAGCAAGGTGCAACATCAATAAAGCTTTGTGTGCTTTTATTCGAGATGTTGGCATGACATTGTTTCATAATGAGAACATTAAATTTGATAAAGCCATCATTTTTTGGTGCGATGGAGTCCCTCTAACTGATGTGGGTAATCAGATTTTTGTGGAAAACATTCAAAATGCTTTGAAGCAGTTTTTGTGAAAGTAAGACGAAATCATTAAATTCAGTGAAATGTTTTCTTAGTTCAGTTTGTAAAAGCCAAAAACACAAAAAAGGTTGTTTTAATAGACACCCTTTTGAAAGCAAACAATTAAAATGATTATAATTGTCCCATGCCTGGATTTTTTTTTAACTCCATGGCCTACAGTGCAGTCCACAGACTATGCAGGCTGCACAGGAGCCTGTGACATTTTTTCTCACTTCTATTTTTTTATTGTAAAAGGGGGCTCCTAAAAGAACCGTTTTTTGGTGTTTTTTGGTTTTGTATTTTTTTGGGGCTTTTTCTGTTTTTTTGCAGGAGAGGGAAGTTAAAGTAGACAGGGGAAGCAAGGGAAAGGGAGGAATGGGGGGAATGGGCACCAACCACAGAGATGGAAGGGCAGGTTGGCAGGGGAAGATTTTGGGCATATCTTAAATTTAAGGTGGGGGGACTGTTTCTCGTGCTCTTTGACAACTGCCTCAAAAGAACTGCGAAATTGCTCCCCCCTGCATAGCGGTGTGTCGCAGTACATGCAGAACAAAATGACCCTCAAAAGGTAAGGGTCTACATCATCCTGTATAGCCTGCGATGCAGCCGGTGGGATCCTCTGCCCCACAGGAGTACCCTCTGTGCTGGCAGGAGTGGATAAGGAAGATGGCACAGAGGAAGATAGCCTGCTACTCCCCTGGAAAGGAACAGCCTTTTCACAGTGAAACCGGGTGGTTAGAAGGAACGAGGCAGCGTATTGATGTGGTCCCAAATGAGTAGTACCCCTGTTGTCCGTGACTGAGTTTCACCCCACACTCAATGCATTCAACACAGGCAGCCTTCGCCATCAGGACCACACCCAGGGTTTTATTGAATGACCACACCTAGGACTCACTCCGGGTGCTGGAGGTAGGCACTTACAGTACCTCATCTTCATCATCCTTTTGATCCTCCTCTACATCATCACGCCTGTTCCCCTGTCCAGGCCCTTCATATGGTGATGATGGTGTTGGAGGCAGTTGGGGAGAAGAAGTGGCCATAGCAGATGCCATGATGCTGTCCACAAAGAAAGTTCTGCAAAGCAGGTGCTCGAAGATGCTCTCCCCTGGATAGCCAGATTGAGAATGAGGTAAAGGAATGGGTGGGTCCCTTCAGAGGAACCTTCTGCACACAGTCATACTTGTCCGTGGACTACCGAGTCACAAAAAGCCCTTGAAAAGTCATAGAAAGTTGTCAGATCAACTAAGGATGGGTCTGGGATTTGTGCAAGGGAAAGGTTTCATCTTGAAACACCCGAGAATGGCAGAAAATCCACTTTTAAGCTATCCATGGCCACAGACACCATTTGCGGAAAACACTGTCACGCCGCACGGGTGCGGTCACATGATAATGTCCGTGGTGGTACATGACCCTGACGCCCGTCTGTGGACACCTGTCAGTCGGGAATTGTAGGGCGTATGTACTGGATGTCCGTAGAACAGGCACAGTGTCTGCAGACCAATTAAAAGTGTGTCACATGGAAACTGACATGTCCAGACATCACACCTGTCCGGGGGTTCCTCCATTTTGTGTGCGGACACCCTGGACAGTCGTTGCGTCCGCAGATTCATAATGGGAGTTTAAAAATAAAGTAACATTACACAACAATAAACAAAACATTTATAGTACAAAAATTATCTTTATTCAAGAAAGGGATGGGATATCGGAATGGGAAACATAAATGGGAGAATCAGGAACTTTTGTATGATAATTTTGATGGGAGGAAGGGAGTGAGGTTTTATCAAAGCATCTTTAATTAAAATGTTCAGAATTTTCTGGGGATGAAAGGGGGACAGGTGCAAGAAGGACAGTGATAGGGAACATTTTTAATTACATGATTTTTCACATAGTGTAAAGATTCTTTGAAATGATTACTAAGTTCAACTAATTTGTTGGACAAGTTCATGATTTGATTATTTACAGTTGGGATAGAGCTTCTGTTTGTGATTCTGTGGATTGGGTATAATTAAAATGGGGTGTGGTTTCTTCATGAAAACTATGTACTGTAAGAAAAACAGAAATTATTATTTTAGTAAGGTGTGTACAAAAACCACATTATTTGTTTACATTAAAATGGAAATGTTTTAATGCTGCTAAAGAAAAAGCAAGGAACAAACATTTAAAATACTATATGGTTTATCGCGCAATCATGCAAATTGTTACGGAGGCTCAATTGCACTCTTTCATTGATCACAAGCATGCAGAAGCCTTCTTGACAGATCTAGACACTGAGCCAATGGAGGCAACATCAGTGTCTCAGAAAACTGCACAACAGAAGAGGAAACGAGATAAATAGGTCTTTTGAATTTGGTTTGAACTCTAATTGATTGATTTATTTTTATTTTCAGATTTTAATATTTTGGACTAAATAGATAAGTTTTTTTTTCTCCATGGATCGTATTTCCTTCAATCCGTTCTTTTAAATGGCTACCGTTACTATTTTGTTATTGTTCGGTTCGGGGAATGTTTAGTTTTGTTTGAGGAAGGCACCTAATTTCCCTGAACGTAGTTCCACGCACAGATGATTCTGTGACAGCGGCGTGGCTACGTGTCTATTGTTCGCATTGATTGCGGCACAGATCTCTGCTCCCGATCGAAGCAGCGCTGCAGGGATGACTTTAAATAGCGGTGCTACGGAAATGGCTATGTGTAATGGAGTTGTTGGCTGACAGAGGTGTCAGTCACAAACCTTTTGACGATGGAGCATGATCGTACACGCAATGGCAACTGACAGAATATGAAATGCATTGGTGCATAACTAGTCGGCAACTCGTGAACACCTTAAGTGCAGTTGAAGCACGGCCGGTTCATGTGGTTGTTTGTTCTGAATCATTGCAAACTCCGTATTAGTGGCTGAGGGTCTGATTATACTCGTCATCACATTATCAGTAAATGCAATCACACGTGACAATTATTTGTTTCTATTGTTATGGATGATGTATGTTTTACGGCACTCAATAACTGATGTTGAATGAACATTCACGTTTACTTTTGCTTTCTTGAAATACTGCCTGCTGCTATGGTCTGATTTGCATTTCCTAATGTATGGTTATGCCTATTTTATTTTATATCATATTTGGTATTCGACCTTTAGCTGGGATAAGCTTTAAATCTACATGAAAGGTGTGGCTTACGTCTCATGGTCTGATAGTGAAGGCCCTACTTAGGCTACATGTTGTGTGCTACTGTACTGCACATACAGTAGATGATTATTTAGTGATGTGATAGGAATGGAACATGAATGTTTGTCCTTGGATTGGTGTACGTAGAGATGAGTGGCAGTCTGCTACTGGCTCTCCCCCTGATGAGCCAAACATGATTTAGACTATGCATATGTTTCGTGAGGGCCACTTATTGTCTCACATATTTTGTTCAGTACACCAGCAGCATACTTCATGTTATTTCAGATGTTTCACCATTTGTCTTAGACTAATCGTTTCCATTACAAAATGAAGGTTATGTTTTCGTGAATATGTGAACACTGCAGGAGCTTTGCTTTCTTCGTTATGGCTTCTTTAGATGCTTCGTACATGTTAATTAGCTTTGGAAATACCTATTTATTTCTGTGGCACCAGTTCCCATACAAGTTATTTTGTATTCTGGTCCCCAGTTGTATTCTCTGAAGGACCATGAAATTTTGTTGAAGGGTATATACATGCCATTTAACCATCAAACCATGGGGTCTTGTCCGAGGATATATGCAGGCCTTCTCACTATGTTGTACAAAATACTTCTTTAGTCTGTTTGGTTCCTTGTTCTTGTGGGGAGTGCTATACTGCTGGTGGATGCTCTAGTTTTACTGGTGGTTTAGAGCAGCAAACTATCAGCAGTAATGTAAACAAAAATGTGGGGTAAAATTGCTGTGAATCTCGATTGCCTATTGTAAATGTTAGTATTTATCTGTACAATACTCTTCACTGGCATGACTTCACATGGTCTCATGACTCATGGGGAGGTTGCTAATGTTTTGTAGTTATATAATGGTTTCTAGGTAAGCTGTATACTTTGCTCTGGATGATAGGAGGGATAGATTGAAATTGTTATAATGAGGGTTTAGGTCGCTGGGGGGTACGGTTAGGAATAATTTCAGTAAAGTATTTATCTGAGCCTGACTTCTGTTGGACTCCTTTCAATCGAAACTATTATATGTTTTTGTGTAGTGTCTTTTTGCTTGTCTTTGTTGGGGAGGATATGATGCTTTACACTTTAGCTTTGTACATTCTCAAAAATCCACTGTATGCTGTCTGTTCGAAATGTCAGGTAGCTATGGTAGTCTACCTAATAATGCAAATTCAAGGTGAGATTAATCCTAATATACTTGCTGAGTACCAAAAGTCGGAACTTGAAAACTTGAAAATATAAGATACCATGCATTGTTATCGTTTGGTACGTGGAATGCGAAAGGTTTGAATTGTCATGTGAAGAGAAAGAAAGTTTTGTCTAGACTTTGGAGGGAAATAATTGATGTGATTTTTCTGCAAGATGTTACGATTCTACATCTCGTAGAAGGAACTGGGAGTCTCCTTACTGACTCAAAATACTCAGAAATGTGGCTAAACTGTTATATGTCAAAATCTAGAGGTGTAAGGATTTTATTTCGAAGAGGGCTGGGAGTATGTGTGGATAAGATTGCCATGGATGATGAGGGACGTATCATTTTGGTTTACTGAAGATAGGAAGAAAGACTTATCATCCTTGGTTCTCTATATGGCCCATGTTTTGGTGGGAGAAGCTTCATTGAATCCTTAACCAACCTGTTACGTGGTATGGGGGGAGAAATGGTAGTTTTAGGAGGGGATTTCAATTGCACATTAGATTACAAGGTGGATAGATCTTCGACATGATTTTTCACTGGACAAAAGTCAAGTACAAATTTTGTGAGTTTATGGATATATTTGATTTGGTTGATGCTTGGCGACATTTACATCAGGGAGAAAAATAATTCTTAATTTACTCCCCGGTTCATGATTCTTTTTCTAGAATAGATTATGTTCAGCTCTCTGATAAACTAGCTGATACTGTTATTGAAGCAAAAATCTGTGATCGGCATCTCTCGAATCACGCGTTAGTTGAGATTAAACTAGACTTTGGTTTGAGTAGACGTAAGTTCTGCAGGTGGAGACCTTAACCGTTCATACTAAAGGAGGAAAGCGCTTCAAAAGCTCTATATAATTTGGTTGTGAATTACTTTCATGAGAATAGTGGATCAACCGATAGTTTAATTGTATGGGACTTCTTTAAACCCTCAATCCAGGGATAATTAATTAATTGGATTTTTAGAGCGAGGAGAAATGGGGGAACGAAAGTGAGGGAGCTTGAATTAGAGTTAAGGGACTTGCAAAATGCTTATGTTCGGACTTGAGCCGAAGAGGATTGCGTTAAGTTGGACAAGGTAAGGGAATTGCTGAGATGTGAAGCTGATGCTTAGGCTGACAGAGGAGTATTTTACATGAAACAATGATATTGGGTGGGAGGGGATTGTGGAGGTACATTACTGGCAAATTAATTTTGGGATCTCTCAGAAAGGTCTTACATTCAAAAAATTGATAGCAGTTTGGGTGGTGTGGTGATTAAAAAGGAAGAGATAAGTGAATGTTTTCGCTCTTTTTATGCCAATCTATATACTGGAGACTGTATCCCATTGGAAAGTGAACTAGCTGATTTCTTTGATAAGATTGAAGTTCCTTGCCTTTCCAATGATGGTAGAGTTTTTCTAGATGCTCCAATTTCTGTTGTGGAAGTTCTACAAGTTATTAATGGGTTAAAAATGGGGAAATCTCCAGGTTTAGATGGTCTACCTGTGAATTTTATCGGGCATTTGGTGTTCAGTTAGCACCAGAACTGTGTGATCTTTATAACCGTTTCCTAGTAGAAGGTATTATATATCCCTCGATCAGGGAAGCCATTGTTACAGTGATTGCTAAGTCAGGACAAGATACATTCAAGTGTTGCAACTACCATCATATTTCATTGCTCAATGTAGATGTGTCATGATCTCTGCTTCCAAAAGATCAGGACTTGCCCGACTCCCTTGGAAGCAGACCCATAACCCCGGTTCCGAGTGCCAGCCAGTCCCAATTGGGACCTTTTGGACCCTGTCCTGGCGCCAGTGGCACCAGGCTCATAAAGATGCCCAGTCCCAGCGCTGGAAGCGCCGGGCTCATAATGCTTGGGTGGACTTACCTGCAGCAGACCATGCTGCTTACTTACCTGCCAGTTGAACCCCTGATCCTCTTCTGTTTGGGACTACTTTTCCTGTTGGGTGGGGCAGGAGCCACTCCCTAGGTTCAGAACACTGGAACTCTTCTGGAAAGCAGGAACTCTTTTCTTACCTAGGCGTGGCTGTGGAATGAGACACCTAAGCACTACAGGAGGCTATTTAAACCACACCCGATGGATGAATCTTGCTTTGTGTTATTCTGCATTCTCTGCAGCAGAACGCTCATCGTGTCTTCTGCTTCTGATCCTGGGCCTAAGGGAACAAAGGCTTACCATCCTGGAATCCAGTCTTCAGCAGCACCTGTAAAGACAAAGAAAGAACAGGTTAGCACTACGGTCTTCAGTGGCAGCGCATCTCTTACCTGGTCCATCGGCTGTCACCAACGCCTCGCGCTGCATTCCGGCATCTGAAAGACAAAGGCTTACCTACTCTTCGCATGCTCCGGAGGTCTTCGCACTGCATTCCGGCATCTGAAAGACAAAAGCTTACCAGCTCTTCGCACGCTCCAGATGCCTTCGGCGCTGCATCCTGCATCAGAAAGACAAAAGAAGGTGCGTTTAAAGACATTGGGCGACTTTATTACTCACGTGCCATTACTCCTTCCCACGCCGAATCCAGTGGGTATTCCAGCACCCTTCAGCTTCTCTAAAGCTCCGAACTTGTACCTGCAAGATAAAAGGGACAGTTAGTGCGCATCGTGAAGCAGGCTACAAGCGCTTACTTACGTGCTTCCAGGCGCTTCTATTCCTCACGCGGGTTCGATCCTCAACTCTCATCAGCCCGCCATCCGCCATCGCCGGAACCCTGCAAAACAAGAGATATCATTACAATAGACTTTTAAGACATTTGAAGTGCCCAGAACTTACCGTTCGTGCAGTTAACGATGGACAGCAGTCCTCTGAGGTCAAGAGGCCTGCACCCTTATCCAGTGAAGAAACTGGTTACGGCACCCTGCCCCGAGGCAGATGGAGAGCTCGGCGTTCACTTACCTAAGGTGAGGGCGTTAACCTTTGGGGTTCTACAGGAGAAGAGAAAGGGAAGAGGAGAGAGGCACCCAATAATCCCAGTTCATTAATCCCATATTTTCTATCTGCAGACATCTTACTCTTCGAGTCAGACATACAGTGCACAGAGGTCCAGCCCAAAGAGCCAACTGTGTGTTACACATCACCTTTGAAGATACGGCATTCACCCAGTCAAGACCGGCACCTCTGCGGGAATCAGGTGAGCGTTACAAGATGTGAAGATTTTTACAAAAGTACTGGCCAACAGATTGGATAAATATACAGGGGACCTAATCGATAGGACACGTGTAGGATTTATGAAACAAAGCTATGTTTATGATAATCTTCGAACTCTTCTTGATATTTAGAATTTGTCAAACTCAGAGGCTGAAGAACTATTGCTAATTTTGTTAGATGCTGAAAAGGCTTTTGACAGAGTAAAATGGAGTTTTGTCAATTATACTTTGGTGAAAATGGGTTTTGGACCCTTTTTTATTAACGCTGTTGGAGCGTTACAGTTATATATCAGTGCCAGGGTTTGGGTGAATGAAGATTTATCAGCTTCTTTTAAACTTTTCAGAGGCACTCGACAGGGCTGCCCATTATCACCTTACCTTTTTAATTTGGCGTTGGAGCCCTTCTTCATTTATATTCGACAGAGCCAGATTCTTTAAGGCTTCAAGGTAGGGGAAGGTGAAAATAAAGTACTGGCCTATGCGGATGATTTTACAATTATTCTTGGTAATACAAAGGAAGGGGGTTCAATTTTGAAGAACATAATTGAAGAGGTGGATATGCTTTCGGGCTAAAGATTAACTGGGAGAAAACGGTAGTGAAGAAGAAAAATCTGAATGTCCCTTCCCTCCCGACGGGTCCCCCAACTGGAAGAAGCACCCCCAACAGAATAACTACTGACTGTATGAAGTTGCACCGATCCCCACCACTCCCACCATAGGCACGCACCACGAACAGTGCCCGGGCACCTGACCATGCAACCCTCCGGTGGTGCAAACTCTACCCAAAACAAGTGAAGATAATCAAGAACAAGCTGGAGATGATTATATGGACCGAATCGACTGACATCTCCACAACCCATGCTGCAAGTCGTTAGAGACGACATAGCTGCATCAGATAGGAAGCACCCGTGCAATCTGAACATTCAGAACACCCACACACCAATCTACACGAAGAACACGCACGTACGGTTCTATGACCTAGAGGACAGTGACATATACATAATGTTTGCATGTTTATTATTTTGTCACTTAGGCTTGCTACAGCACTGCAGAAACACAAGATGCCAGACGAGTTTGTGGATGTGCTTGCAGATGCTACACGCTATTAACTCTATTGAAGGACAGGAGCACTTAATGGACCTGACCAACCATGACATATCCTAACCTATGGACAATTACGCTGAATACATAGTTGGAGCCAAAAGTAGACCTTAGGAAAATCCAGAAAGCCAGAATCTTCTCGCAGAGACCTTAAGCCACAAGATGCTGTGCACACAGAATAGCACTGGCTGGGACGGCAACAACCAAGGTTATGATGTTGCAAGTGACATTCCTCACCTACCGTGCCAAGGAGAGACCGGCAGCAGGAGGGAACATTCCAAGCAAAATCCAAATTAAATCGAAGTAATTCAGCCTCACTGACGGTCGCCTCACACGTGACCCAGCCGAAATTACATGATGCCAAGGCACAGAGGCTGGGAAGACACAGCCGTCTCATGCCTAGGACCAAGCTTGCAACAAACTGCAACAATCCGACTACAGAATGCACTGGGAAATGAACGCTCTCATGGCATTAGCAGAAAGATCCCATTGTTACACACTGTCTCATAGTCACACCTTATTGATATACAATGTACTTGAGCAGGTGTCCTGTGGGCTGGGAACAACGGTAGTCCCAGGCTTGGGGGTCCGCGGCATGTCCAATGAGGACACTGGGGGCTAGGGCTGGCGGCAGGACTCCCCAGTCAATCATCAGGTTCTCTAATGTAACACTTTTCAAGTAGCAACTCTTAGAGATGCTCCAAGTACACTGATTGTAACATCACGGGTGCACAAAAGTGGCTTGCGAGCCCAAAATCGCCGAGATGTGCCTCGACTGGATTGCCCAAGTGTATGATCCCTGCTTGTTTGCTATAATAAACAGCCGTAACATTTGCTTCTTGTGTGGACCTCGACTTCTTTGGTACACAGGAAGTAGTTATGGCCTTCCGAGAGCTGGAGGTCCGCAGACCTTAGGTACGGCTCTGCTGACCCCAGAATTTACCCTAACAAGCTGGAGGTCCCACCGAGATTGTTTGTGAAGTCAGCTCTGCCAGGTGCTGACCCCTCTGCCGTCGGACCTCAAAGGACTGCAGAACCCTCAGGAATTGAGAGAGAACCGGACAACGCAACCGGAGATTAGTCGTCGGGAGACGACTTCAAAATCATCCCGCCCGTGGTTGGCGAGTGTCCAGATGCAGTCCAGAGGGGGCGAGATAAGCCAAGACAGAGGGGAGTCAGCAGCAGAGTGGCGCCGGCAGATGTGAAACTAAATTAAGTGTGCTCCACACAACCAGCAACAAACTATTGTGTGGGAGGGGGGATGTGTAACTAAGATGGAGGGTAATGTAACATAACGTTCTGTGCCGAGGCGGTGTCTGGCATGTGTACGATTGTAGGGAATGGAGCAGAGATAGTCCCTTTTTATGTTAATGAATGTTTTGAGGCGGGGCAGCCGGTTCCTGTGTGAAATAAGGATTGTTACGCCGATAGGTCTGGACAGTGAACACATGTATAGGGGTGTGGTTTTCCTATGAATAGAACGTTGTAGCTCGGTGAATAGATGTGGTTTTCCTATGAATCGAATGTTCTAGTTAGGTGAATAGATGTCGGATTCCCATAAGAGTTAGCTGGAGCTATCTTAGATTGTGTAGGGTGACTGACTAGTTAAGCTTCCATGGTGAGAAACGTATCACACGTCAGGCAACGCGACGGGTGCAGCTTAACCACAAGACGAGTTGGTTGATGTATACTCCACTCCGGGGGAGGTGGGAAGACAGCTGTGAGGATTGTGGTTATTGATGTGGGATTGAAATGGTGGGATTGTTGCGTAATACGTGCACAAATTGGTTGTTGTGAAGTTTTAGTTTGGTGACGTCACCTGTAGGCCACTGCATAGGACACTGTGTTATCAACGAGTACGGGGTTAACAGCTCGGCGCTGAAAACACCAGAGTGGTGAACATGAGGCCGTGCCTGGAGAGGGCCGGCGCATGATCGAAGGGGCGTGCCGGACAGCGGCAGCCCTAGTGATGGCGGGGTGGTACAAGAGTACGCCGCACCAGGTGTGAGGCCACAGGGGGCCATAGGCATCGAAGGGGCGTGCCAGACAGCAGCAGCCCTAGTGAAGGCGGGGTTGTACAAGAGTACACTGCGCAAGGTGTGAGGCGGTAGGAGGTCGTAGGTATCGACACTTGGAACTTGAACTGTGTAATAAAACAATTGTTTTCTTTTCTTAACCCTTGTGCTGACAGCTGAACGTCAAAATCCTCAACTCGAGGTCAGGTAAAATTACAAGCAAAAAATGGGGGCCATGAACACTAATGACCCCAATTCAGCACATTTGTGAAACACTGCCCATTTACAAAGACAGAATAGTTAAATACAGTGTATACAATAGTAAAATACAGTGTGGAATGGACAAAGGGTACGGATTGGAAGATAACGGTACCATGGCGCCTAACGTCAGTTTCTCCAAGGATGTGCTGCAGTCACTACTCACTAACCTACACAAAACATACAAGGCGAAGAAGTTGGCAAACCGTATGGAAATATTTGAGTTTTGGCGCATGTTTCAGGAGTACTACCCAGGGATGATGAGTGTGTAGGAGGTAAAAGAAGGAGGGCAGATTCTTGTGCTCCAACCTCTGCACCTCCCAGCGTTATCTCAGATGATGCAGAGGAGGGGGAGGAGCAGGGATTATACCCGATTAGAGAACTGAGAGGCTACGGAGCCTTGAGAATTAACTGCAGCAGAGGGCTGCTCAAATCCCACATACAAACCACCCCCATACCCTCCTAACGCACACGCGCCCATTGCCCCGCAAGATGGAATGAGGACAGAGGCAGACAGCCCAGGCCTCGACAAAGGCGGGCTGCGGCAGGCAAAGAACGAATTTGCAGGTATTGGCCCAGACAAATGGATAGCGGCACAAGTGATCTTGAAGTTACAAGGGGCCACTACAGGGGAGGCCGAAGGGGCAACTAAGACAATGGGAGAGTTGGAGCTGGGACAGGGATGTAGAGGGTGGTCAACACATGATGTAATGGAAGGCCAATTGCGGGAAGCAGAGGAAGCTAAGCTGGAAGAGAGAATAGTGGAACTGAAAGAAAAAAGGAATGTGTTAGTAAAACAGCTAGAGTTAAAGGAACTAGAAAGGCAGGAGCAGTTGGAACTGGAAAAGAGAGAGAAGGTGGAGCGGGAAAGCAGGGAACATGAGGAACATGAGGAACTGATGGAAGGGGAACGGAGAGAAGTAATAGAGAGGAACATGATGGGAGGGTAACGCAAGGTGAGTATGGAGATGAGGGGAATACAATAGAAGAAGAGGAAAGAGATGAAGCAGAACGAGAAATTGCATTTTGGAGGAGGTAAATACTTTCAAAACGACACTTAAGTACGAAGAAAGCAGATTGAAGGATTTAAGGTTGGCAAGGGCAGGGGGAGCACGAAATCAGAGGGATGAAGACGAGCGAGCACTCCAAAGAGTAAGCAAAGAAATAATGGAAGAACTGGATAGGAACAGAAGGGGCAAGACGGTACAGGAAGATTAACATAACAGGCAGGCATCGAAGGGGTACACGAGGAATAGCATGAGATCAGTAGAGTTGCATACAAAGGGGTCTGACATCCCCGGTGAGGGAGGAAAGAAGGAAGAAAATACAGGTGATTTCACAAACATCGATCTTGAAACTGTAACAGTGTGATATCCACTCCCACGCAAGCTGACATTCTCAGATGAATTTTGTAGTGAGGAAGAAGAAGACAGTGATGATGTAGAAAAAGAAGGGCACACAAGTTTTATATTACACAAACAGGCACGGGAATGTCATGGGAGTGCAGGACACAAGATTAAAGAGGTGGGGGACAACACATTAGTGATGTGGCCCCGCACACACCCTAGACCAACAGGCTCCGGGAACTCCCAGTGCGCAGGAGAGACGGGGCAGCAGAAACACATAATAGAGGGCACTCATGTCAGGGGGTGGGCACACGGGAAAAACGGGACGCCCCACATGGGTCATTCGATATCGACATCACAGATATAATGGCATACATGGAAGATGAGAGAGGACCTGTCCAGATACGACAGAATAAACGCACGCCTGAAGAAAGGGCCCAATACTCACAGATGCCACTATTAGAGAGAGGGGGGACAAGGCCACAATATGTACCCTGGAAACACAAGGATAAGGAAAACATCAAATACAGGTAGCCATCCTTAAGCAGGGGAGCAGGGAAATGGATATACGAAATGGAAAAATGGATGGCATAGACTGGCAGTGGGTGACGTCAAGGGGTTGCTAGTATCCATATTGGGTGATGAAGCAGATGACATTTGGCACAGGGTGGGGTTGCCTGGGGTGACCACCCAAAACACTACACCTGACAGATCCCCATTTACAAATTGCAGGCATGCGGTATGGCAGGCACTAAGGACACAATACCCTGACACATCACACATAGGAGCAATTACGTCATGCAAGATGCATGAACAATGATGATCCCGTTAGCTACATCCAAGAGATCCAAGAGCCTTGGCGCCTTGAGACTCGGGAGCCATTGGACAAAGCAATAGCTATCGTTTATCACATCTTAATATAAGGGTTACCACAGCCGGCGCAAAGACAACTGAAGAAACTGGTGGGGATGCAAGCTAAGGCATGGTCAGAAATACCACTCACAATAGTGCATCATTGTAGACTCTGGCAACAGAAAAAGAAAACAAAAGGTGGAGGATAGAAAAGCAGGGGAAGCTAAATTGGTTCAGAAGAAATTATCAAAATATGCCCTAGAATGGGCACTTATCACCAGCCCAGCCCCACAAACTCAAACAGCAGTATCGCAACCCTAATCCCAACTCCAGCAGCAGCTTCCAATGTACAACCCAGCCCAGCAATACACACAACCAAATTGGGGGGGATACATGGGTATGGGCGGGTACCAAAATAAGTATAGAGGAAGAGGAGGGTTTATCAGAGGGCGGGGCTTCGGGACACAAGCCCACCATCTGGGAGGTGGATACGGGCTATGCACAGCAGGGGCAACAAGGCCAAGGGGAGGGGGAGGAGGATTTCCATGGCAGGCACGGGAACCACCCTAGTGCTGGACGTGTGGGCAGTTAGGCCACATTTCACGCATATGCAGATACAAAGGGATACAACAAGGGTGGGGTGAGCAAGGACAACAGAATTACCAAGGGGGGCTGAACGGATACTACCCACAGGACCCCCAGCAGGCAGGGCAACTGCAAATTATGCCACAGCAAAACATACCTCAGCCGCAGATGCAACGCCAAACAGTGCCAATGTCAAAACAACTACAAACACAACAAACACAGCTACAACCACAACAACAAATGACAGCACCATCACAACACATACAAACAGCACAGCCACTGACTCAATTGCAGGATGACATACCACAAGCCATGGACACAATGGTGGTGGTGCCAGTAACAAGAAGGGTAGCAGTCACAATAATGGGACACAACCCGTATACTGGGAATGGACAATCGCTGAACACACAATAGGACAGCCCACAGACTAACTTGTTGTTTCCCATCCTATCGGTAACACCTAACACTCCGGAGGAACCTTGCATAAAGGTGGTGATAGGTGACAAGACTTTTTCCTTTCTGGTTGACACAGGGGCCACTAGGTCATGCGTACGGGAGGGGAACTATACATTGTCATGTGATTCCATGAACACTCAAGGATTTTGTGGCTCGAGAAGTGGTTCCCTTTACTGACAACATCTCCTTATCCATAGGAGATCATGACTTATCTCTACCCTTACTTTACTCCAAACAAGCACCTGTAAGCATACTGGGATGCGACATAATGAGTAGACTAAACAGGACCATCTCCTTTAACGACAAGGGAATAGTATGCTCCACACAAGGCATCCACATGCTTACAGCCAGGCAAATACTTCATGCTTATTACGGCAAATGTGTACAGAGGGAGGAGCCAGTAGACCCAGAAATATTCCAGTACGGGACTGACATGGCACCAGCATGGCTGCCTGGGATTGCAGGAAAGGTTTGGAGAAGGCCAGGTGAGTACCTCTTTAGGCCAGAAACACCAACGGACGAGAAAGAACATTTCTATCCATATCCATATACATTTCTATCAATAAATATAGAAGGAATTGTGGCAAGGGAAGATTGGATTGATGGCCACGCGCTAGATGATGAAGGAAAGGCATGGAGGGTGGTCATTGCCCTGTCAGAAGGGTGTAGATTAACACAAGTGTCAGATGAGGAACTTTTTTCGCAAGAAAGGGGTGAGAGTGAGATAATGTTGGGGATGAGTGAGTATATTTGGTTACGCTTGACACTTATAGAAGTAGCCCAGAAAATGCCAATGCACTGGAAGCGCCCCTCCCTGCACCACCTGCCTTCTATGAGGATGATTTGGCAAAAGTACTCAACTTACTATAAGACAATAAGTGCCCTCATAGAAAGAGGCATCCTAGTGCCATCAGAATCCCCCTGCAACACTGCTGTGCACACCGTCCGCAAGGCAAATGAGGGCTTGTGGCATTTTATCCAAGATTTATGACCTCTCAACAACATTGTAGAAGCAGAGTACCCAGTAGCAGCTAACCCTGTCACAATACTGTGCAGCATTCCATCTGAGGCTACATGTTTTACCGTGATTGACCTAAAAAATGCCTTTGTCTCAATACCATTACACCCAGAGTCACAGGATCTGACAAGCTTTATGTACCGCAACATGAAGTGGAAACACACTAGACTGCCCCAAGGGTACTGTGAGTCACCATCTATTTTCAATAGGGTGATCCAGATGGATCTAGGCAACATCGCGACAGAGAGTACGATTTTATATGTGAATGGCATTCACATCTGCAGCACAACAGAAACAGAATGCCGGAAGGACTCAATAAAAATTCTCATTGTGTTAGCAAGGAAGGGGTTCAAATTGGATGAGGCAAATTTGCAATATTGCCAGAAGGAAGTACTGTACATCGGTCAGCTGATATCTCAAAAGGCACACAGCACCAAAGAGAGCACATGCAATACTCGACACTCCCCAACAAAAACAGTATGAGAATTACAACAGTTTCTTGGTCTGTGCAATTATTGTAGAGTATGGGTATTTGACTACATCACATACACATGGCCTCTACTTACAGCCCTTAAGGATGCACAAATGGAAGGCAAGAAGCTAGGATGGGCACGGAAAATGACACATGGATTCCAAGAGCTAAAGGAGGCAATATCGACAGCCCTGGTCCTGGGTACCCCAGATTACAAAAAAGAGTTCTTCATCTTCTCACACTCCGATGGGGTGGTCAGGAAGGCAGTACTCACACAAAAAACCAGCATGGGTCACAAACCAATTGCATATTACAGTGGGCAACTAGATCTGGTAATGACAGGACACTTTGTTGGGAGCAACATTTGGCTGCTGCAGCTTTCGCTGTAGAAAGGGCATCATCAATAACCATGAGATGCTCTACCACACTTTACGTAGAACATGCCCTCTTTGCAATTCTGTACAAGCCAAAAAGCGCACTGACAACTCAGAGGGCCACAGGATATGAAATCATCCTGTCATGGCCTGAACTAAAGATAGTGAGGGGCAAAACAGTGAACCCAGCACACTTCCTGGTAGAAGAATATGAAAAAGGAGAATATGTCCATGATTGCACAAAGGCCATTAAATACTACACAGAGACACCTAAGGTAGAGGAAGATGCGCTTGAGGGGGGAGAGGTGCTCTACATTGATGGTTCATCAACAATCGATCAAGATGATGGGGTAAGGAGAACAGGGGTGGCTGTGGTGAGGCTAAAAGAGGATTGGACGATCGAGGCAGTAAAATGTGTTAAGTTACCCCCTCAATATTCAGCAAAAGCAGCAAAACTAGTGGCACTGATATTAGCCCTCAGAGAAAGCGAAGGGAAAAGGGTTACTATATATTCGGAACGTGCGTATGTAACTTCAACAGTAGCAAGTTGGTTAAGAAGGGGGTTCAGAAGAGTGGATGGGACCCCGGTGCAGCATGCCCTCTTGTTGGGAGCACTAATAGAGGTTGTAACATACCCGAAAGAACTCACATTAGTAATGTGCCAATCACATACTTATGGGGAAAACCCAATATCAATATGGAATGAAGCAGCAGATTTTTACGCAAAACACACCTCTTCTTTTGGGGAAATGTGGGACCTCAAAGAATAACAAAAAGAGAGGACAGGGGTGAGACAAATGCTAATAAAAGAAGGCTATAACCACCTACCAGAAACACAAATCATGGAATTCCAGGCAGCGGCACCAATGACTGAAAAGGAACTCTGGGTAAAAAGAGGGTGCTCGATGTCCCCTACGGATGCCTTGTGGTGGCAAAACAACACCGGAAAGGTAGTAATGCCCCTTGCACTATTAAAAATAGCCTTAACACAACTAGACCATCCTACACATACATGGAGAGAGGTGATTGTGGCACGCATTGGAGAATCATGGTTCTGTCCTGAATTAAATGCCCATGTGTCCAACTTCATCAGTAATTGCCTCACATGCCAGCAATTCACTGCCAGCAACACCCTAAGAGTGATCAGAGGAGTAATTCCCAGGCCCACAGGCCCATTTCTACACCTCCACATCGGCTACGTTGACATGATCAACGTATGTCAAGGCTACTGCCACATGATCTTGGTGGTCTGCCTCTTCTCAAGGTGAATAGAGGCTGGCCCGTGCTCCCATGCTGATGCATTAAGGGCAGCAACATTTATAATTAGAGAGGTATTCCCAATGTGGGCGTCTGCGAGGTCCTGCGGTCTGACAATGGTCCTCACTTTGCAAATGAATTATTCCAACATATAACCACACTGCTTGGCATAAAGCACAAGTTCTCATGTGCATATCACCCACAGGCGAATGGTATTTACGAATGACTCAATGGACTTCTGAAGGAAAGTATAGCTAAAACACTACAAAGCACAAAGAAAAATGGTCTGTACTGCCTGCCTTTGGCTCTGTTCGAATTACGGAACAAGCCCGGGTTGGATCACCACCTAATGCCTCATGAGGTGGTGACCGGATGCTAGATGCAACTCCTGTTAGCTCCACCCACAAGGGCGATCAGGGATTGTGAGAGGACTGCTGAAATATTTGGTACAGAAATGCATGAGTATGACAATTCACTTGTTTCTAGCACCTCTTTTATCTCTCAACAGTGTCGACGGACACAGGGCAGGTTGGAGAACAACATAACAACATACAAGAAATTGACAACACACAGGAACCCACAAAGGAACTGCCTATTGAAAAGGGAGACCAGGGGCTCCTGAAGAACTATTTGAGGAGGTGGAGTTCACCCTGATTTACCGGTCCTCACACAGCTGAGGCTGTTACGAACAAGGCAGTAAAACTCAAAAATAGAACAGTTTGGTACAATCTCCACGACATCAAGCCCTACAAAGCATTGGCCTCGCCCCAATGCACCATCGAAAGGGCCAACGCTACAGCAACGACAGAAGCACAAGACAGTTGTAATACTCCAATATCCACAACTCCAGGAGTTGATACTTCCCTGAGCACGATTGAGCAAGAGTGTACCAATCACCCAATGGTTAGGCGCTCGCAAGCACATGATGTTCCCACTGCAATGTTGATATAAATAAATTAATAAACTAGACACTGCCATCAAAAGATATAAAACTGTACAGGAAATGCTCACTGAACTGATGAATAATGCCATAATGTAGATGTGGCCATACAGCACGCACAATCTTAGTCGGACTACACTGTGCTAATGTTGTCTTAACATTCGCTTTATTCATGCATGCAGGGTTCTGCGTCTGATAAATGTACATGAATGAATGTTAGAAATAGGCTGAAGTGGTTGCTTTAGATGTTACCCCATATCGAGCACCCTGAAGCACTGTCTCATCAACATATCTATGCTATATGAAGGGCAATACACTCCAGACCAAGGCCACCACGAGTATATCACAACGTGTTTATAGAACACATAGCTCACACATACCCACAACTAGACCACATCTTGTACACACATAGAAATAGATCCATACGCAAACTCTGGGAGGAAACATTTGCATGGGCATTACATGACTACCTAGTACACAGGGCTTAAAGTATTTACAAATACTAAAACAATAATGCCTTTTATCGCGATTTTCAGGCGGGCAACTTTATCACCTCATCAACGGCTGGATGGCGGTGTAAGTTATAAGTAACGGCTGTAATAATAAAAGTTGTTTTCACCATTGTGTGGTTAAAACTGTCCACTGGATTGCTAGCTGCTGCCTTTTGGCAGTTTTACACAGCTTTGCATGTCTCTGCAACTCCCAACACTAACATCTCCCCCACCCAAGCTGCAAGGAGTACTGTGTCAGGTGGTATAGGCGACACTGCTGTGAAGGCAAGGAGAGGTAAGTGTAGTGCTGGAACTGATGTTAATGGAGTTGACACATATCTCACTGGCACCGCACTCATAACAAACAACATGTGGTATAAACACATGTCTAAAATAGGTAAGGACACAAAACGGGACAGCTGCTATGTCTGCTCGCTGATCCCATATGCCATGAGTGCCTCCAGGACCTTCATAGCCACAGAAGTACCAGTGACAACAGCACAGTGCCTCTTGTATCTCGCACTGTTCCATGCACGAGGAAGGTTCCAAGGGAAAACAGCAACACTCAGATAGAGATCCAAGGCAACATACCCTCGTGAAGATAATTTCATCAAAACACTACCCGTGTCCGACAATTACTGGCAACATACTGAAGTGTTACGATGCATAACTGACGGGCCAGAAAAAGGTGAAACAAAAGAAGTAACACTGGACTACTTACCCTCAAAGTGGAACACAAAAGAGAAAGGCGGAGAACCGGGCTGCCGGGAACTACTACAAATATTGATATATGGAAAAGCATACACAAAGGATAGATGGGTGGATGGAGTGGTGGGTAGCAAACTATTGACTTTGACAAAAGCTGCGGTGCATAAAGTTCAGGAAGAAAATGACAATTGTCTTAAGGAATGGGCCAGAAGCGCAAGCCTGCTGACATGGTTGGACAAAGAAGATGAACCACTGACAATAATACCCCTAACAACACCAGCATTGTGCTACCAACACGACGGGGAAATTGAAGTAGGGACTAGCGAGGGGTGCAAAAGAACTGAGAAACTTGCTGAGATTGGGACAGGTATGGCGGTGCTCATGGACAACTATTTGGGGAGGAATATGCTCCCTTGCACACGTCAACGTGCCTTCACTAGTGGTACCAAAGAAACACATTAAAATAGACGGTTTTCCAAAAATGTATGAAAGAAAGAGCAGGAAGAGGAGAATGATATCACTGACAGTACGCCCCACAAGTAACCTTACTGCCAAGAATGGAAGACTAAGAAGAGTAAACAGACAAGGAAACTACTTCTGGGAAAAGTCTGAAATTGCCCTTGACGAAGTACCACCATTGCACAGGCTCTTCAGCAGGACTGACATGTTTTTCTCAGCACTGATACATCCAGGATTTCAATCATACGCCAATGCCAAATGGTTTCAAATCACCAGATGGGAACTCATGATGACAATAAACTCAACAGTAAACGGATTCAATGCAATAAAGGAAGAGCTCCGAGCAATACGATTGGTGGCATTACAAAATAGATACGTCTTGGACCTCCTCACAGCAATGGAAGGAGGAGTATGCGTTAAGATTGGAAATTCTTGTTGCACGGTCATACTGGCCAACGATGAAGACAATGGGACATTATCAGAAGCAGTATCACAATTTGCAAAAATACACGCTAAAATGGAAGAAGAATCCACAAAGAAGGATGGAAGCTGGTTTTTATACCTTTGGGCCTGGATGCCATCCTGGCTATCAGATGGCCTAAAAACACTGGCAGGAGGTCTGATCCTGGTGATGGCCTCAGTATTTGGGGCAAAAGCGTGCATGGCAAAATCCAAGATGACAGCAGCGTAGATGATTGTAATTAACTTACTCCTGTCTGTAGAGGATGACAAGCAGACGGATGCCATACGTATGGAACGAGAGAGGCTACAGTAACAGCTAATGGAATCAGACATGTATCCACCATCAATGAAACTCGAAAATCCCAGGAACCCAAAATTGTATGTTGGAAAATGCGTTTACTGCAAGCCTGGAGGAGGATGTGTGTACATGTATTGGTCATTTGAAGATCATGTAAATCACTACGGACATCTGACTGGGATAACAAAGGTGTGGCACCTGAGAGATGACAAACGGAGCAATAATGTTGTGGTCGACAAGTCGACCAGAGGGGGGACTGAAGAAAGAAAATCTGAATGATCCTTCCCTCCCGACATGCCCCTCAACCGGAAGAAGCACCCCCGACAGAATAACTACAGACCTTATGAAGTTGGACCGATCCCCACCGCTCCCACCATAGGCACGCACCATGAACGGTACCCGGCAACCCAACCATACAACCCTGTGGTGGTGTGAACTCTACCCCAAGCAAATGAAGATAATCAAGACCGAGCTGCAGACGATTATATAGACCGAATCGACAGACACCTCCACAACCCATGCTGCAAGTTGTTAGAGACATAATGATGACATAGCTGCATCAGACAGGAAGCACCTGTGTAATCCACACATTCGGGACACTCACACACCAATCTACATGAAGAACACGCTTGTAGAGTTCTATGAGTTAGAGGACAGTGACATATACATACTGTCTGCATGCTTATTATTTTGTCACTTAGGCTCGCTACAGCACTGCAGAAACGCAAGATGCCAGAAGAGCTTGTGGATATGCTTGCAGATGCTACACACTATTAACCTTATGGAAGTACGAACACTTAAGGGACCTGACCGACCATGACATATCTTAACCTATTGACAATTACGCTGAATACATAAGTAAAACTGAAAAAACTCTTGAAATTCACCAGTTATGGTATGCTACGCAACCATAACTCGCACCACCTCTGTGCACTGCTAAGCCTTACAACAAGGACATCAAACATGACATCACAAATGTCATTGATGACATCACTGATGACATCACATGTGAAATTAATTGTGATAAAAAGTCTCTAAAAGGGGTTGTGTTTATAATGTTAGTTGAACTACCTAATGTGTTAAAGAATGTACTCATCCGAACAAAACATGATATTGCAGTGTTGTTAATAGAGGGACATAATCATACATACACATAGGCAATAGCTGCAGCATGCACTGTAGAAGTACAATATTTTTAATCTGGTAATTGTGGATAGTAAAATAATGAATGGAACCTTATCACAGTTTTGAGTAATGATAAACATGGAATAAATAGCTAATAGCTAATAATTGAACTTACAACATACTTGTGTTAGTACAAACAATACATATGAAGACGTACAATGCATACAAATCTGAGGCACATACAGGGAAACTTCAGTAAGGAGGAAAGAAATAACACCATCAAAAAATGACAGTAACATCAGACTTTATCATCAGGTACACAAATGAATTGTGTGTTTGAGGCTTGCTTATTTCCCATTGCATGTGTACCATGAACTGAGGACAAATCCTAAGGAAAGTGCCTTAACAACATACAACAAGGTCAATGTGTACATATGTGATAACTTTGAACTTGTAAAATTGTCTCTATCAATTAACAAAATCATGTGGCCTAGATATGTCAGTGAACAAAAAGTAGTGGGCCGGATAGGTGATGTTCTCAATGACATTTGTGATGTCATTGTTGATGTCTTGGGTGTTAGTCTTATCAGTGCACAGAGGTTGCGCGAATAAAGGGTGCTTAGCATACCATAACTGTCGAATTGCAAGGGTTTTTTGGTTTTCCTTGTAACCATAATGTCCCTTTAACAATGTTTATTCACTGAATTTCTGTAAAGGTGTGTGTCCCGGGATCGGGCAGCACCTGTGGAGCCAGGACTCTTGGAAGGCGTCCGTACTGGGGAGGACAGACTGATGGAAATGTCACTGGCTGAAGGTTATAAGGTGCAACACCGATCCTTCTTGGTAGGACAAGTGATGTTACAACCAAGTTGTGAGATAGGCACAGGCTGGTACTTGCAGGGTCAAGGTACCACAGAGAGATGGCCGAAAGGGAAACCAGAAGAGAGGAGATCAGGTAGCTGTAACACAGGCAACTGGAGAAACAAGGGAAAACCTGGAAGGGAAGCCAAAGGCTAGGCAAGGTCTGGGACCAATCAAGAAGGCAAGGAGGCTGATTCCAGATCAGGCAGGAAAGAAGGGAACCCCACAGAGATCCAGGAGGTGCTAGGGTCAGAGGGCCTGCCAGAGAAAAACAGGAACCAGGCAAGGCAGGCAAGGAAGGGAAGCCAGAGTGCAGGGAAATCCGAAGTTGGAAACTGGTTTGGAAGGTGAACTGAAGGCAAGCGCTGCTACGGCTGGTCAGGAACGAACCGCGTTAAGACGCGATTCGTTTACTGACATAGCCGCTATTTACGTCCCTCAGCATGAAGCCGAGGCTTGGAGCGCAGGCTGCATCGTGCATGCGCAGCCACTCAGCCCCGGTGCGACAACGAGGCTTGAAACGCAAGCCGCCGGACTCCGCGTGTTGCGGTGCCTGCACGCGCCAACAACAATCCGAGGCTTCGGACGTCGGGAGACTCCTCTCCCTACTAACTGAAACCTCGGATAGATTCGCCAAGACCGGCAGCGTCTCGCCACCCCCCAGGTAAGTAGCCTAACAATTTCAAGGGTTTTTGTTAGTGCAACTTAATCATAACGTCCCTTTAACAACGTTTTTTCAGTGAATAAATATATATAATATATATATATATATATATATATATATATATATATATATATATATATATATATATATGGGATTTCTGGCCCTGTTTTGATGTGGTTAAGGGCCTTTGTGTCTTCCCATTTTCAGTCTGTTTCCTAGTTTCTGTGAAGCTGGTAAAACATCTTGTCTTCAAGATTTCAGCCATTGTTTCTTCCGACATCCAGATTTGCATTATTTTTAGTGCTGGCTTCTTTAAGTTAAAACAACTGAAGAAAGTTATTCCTTTCATTCCTGACACCTTCCATGCCCCAGTCATTGCCACTATGTTAAATAGCAGTCTTGATTATTGCAATGCCACTATGCTGGCTCAGCCTGCCCATCTATTAAATCGTTTGCAGGTAATGCACAAATCGGCGGTACGCTTGGCTAAAGGTATACCTAGTGGCCTACCTATTTCCGTGGCTCGGGTGGGATTTCACTGGCTGCCTGTTACTGCATGCAGCCAATTTAAACCTTTGTGCTTAATACATTGTGCGCTCCATCAAAAAGGTTGCCTCTCACTACAAAAGAAAATGTTGCTGTATCTTCCTGGACGGTCGGTACGCTCGGCTTCATCGGACGTACTGGTCGATCCTCTCTACAGCCTCGAACATTGTGGTGGTCGAGCTTTCTCTGTTGCTGATCCTAGGCTTTGGAATCGACTCCCTCTTCTGTTTAGCACCACCTCTGATTTTAACTTATTCAAAGCACATCTGAAAACGTAACCGTTTGCATAAATCCCTTCTCGGCATAGTCCTTGCTGTTGCTTTGTTCTTGTCATCCAGCACCATGATGCCTTTGGTTGAAAGCCCCACAAGAAGAATACGTTTTGTAATAGGGCTTTCAATTATTGCTGGGCCTTCGAGAAATGAGCCTTGTGCAACTGGTAGTCTTTCCCATTATTAGACTTTCATCCCACTGTGAACATGTAAATAATTAACAACTAAGAAAGATAACTGGCAAAGACAGACTTAACATACAGGGGATGGCTTTAAAGCAATAAGGATCCTCTGACGCCTTCAAGTCCAAGTGTGAGCGAGTGTTTGCAAGCATGACAGGTTAGGAAAACCGAAGGTCTAAGCCACATGTAGTTTGTTCTGGAGAACACCAGGTGATGCACGGGAAAAAAGAAAGGCCATGCAGGACAGGAGGTTATGTTCCTCTAGCTCATGCTCCTTAGTACAGGACTTTTGTGTAAACTTTTGCAGGACACAATGCTCGAAGCAGCTTCTTTACTTATGGTCACAAGGATTGTGCACGTGTGTCTGATGCCCTTAAGCATAAGCAAATTCTGTATTTGCTTAAATGCCCTTTATTCGGCTACTTCACCCTTCATCCTTTCCACTTCATGGTCCAAATACTCTCTGGCCGGGACCAAGGAGGACAAAATATAAACTAGTTGATTGTCTTAGCATTACTCACATTTCACTTTCCTCCATCGTATCTTGACTACGCCTTTTTCTAATGATACTGGCTTCTCATTTTTTTTCTCCACATTTTTGTTTGTGCTTAAATCGGATTTGACTAAGAAGGGACGCAAAACCGCCAACAAAATAAGGTTTAGACAGAGGCGTCTCTGATAGGGTGTGATTGCTCTATGCTTAATTTGTAAAAATAAAAAGAAATAAAGACGTGCCAGCCCCCACATATTTTCTAGTATGGCTGTAACACCCACCGTCACTGTTGCCACCACCCACCGCTGTTCCCCACCCACAGTGTAAACATATTTGAGGTTAAAGTTGCAACTCACACAGGCTCAGTGTGGTTGATGAATGCACTATGTCATTTGCAAATGGAAATCAACATGACATAATATTAAAAAAAACACACAAGTTGGGTCTTGAAGTGAAACCAATGTTTAACACTCATCATTGTCAACATTTTTTCTATGATTCGGTAGGTGGCAAGTAGAAGTTTCTGACCATCTGACCACAAAAAATAAAGCAAACTTGCGTTCCTCCTGTGTTAACTTGATGGACAAACACAGAGAAATGTATTACTGAACTGTTGAACCTTCCTGTGAAAGAATGCAGCCCGATCTTCTTTGGTAGTGTGGCACTCAGGACAAGCACTCATGCTCAGCAATGGCCTTTTCCCTGGTACTGCCCTGTAGTGTACTGCCATCTGTCTTGTTGTCAACCCAACCTGTTGCGGCACTTCTGCCTGTTAATGTAGTAGCAGATTTGCACCCAAGTCATGCAGGCTACTGAAGCAGTGGGCGGGCCTGGCCAGCATGGTTGCCCATCATTGGCCCCTTCGAAATCATTGTTATTCATGAAAATGGATGAATAGCACTGCTACATCCGCATCGGTCATCAGGTTCATAAATTACAATGAGCCAGCCAAGGATGCAGAGTGTGTTGCCATGGACACAGTTGTTGCTTGTATGACTACCACTAACAGTAATAATAATAAAGTTGACAAAACACCACATCGTAATCATACTGAGTCTGAGACAAAAAGTGACAGGGTTGAGTCTTGGTAAACCCACACAAATTAAGCACTGGTCATGTGGAGGGTTGTGGAACCAACTACTGGTGCTTTTCACTAAACTAGAGAAAGACAAACATGCACTTCATATTGCTTCTGTGTGTCCCTGTGTGCACAGTGATGGGCTCGTTTTTCCCTGCAGGCCATTAAACCATTTGACCTGTTACCCCCCCCACCCCCCACACGCCCCACCCTTCCTCTGTGCACAGGAGGCTGGCCATAGCTTCATAGACTGAGGGAGGGTCGTTAATGCGGGATAATGACCCGCCACCAAGTTATGGCCTGGGGTGAAATCAAGGGATGTAGGTTGAGGAAGGGTAATTAATATAGGGAATAATTACCCCTTGTGAGGTCTATAAGGCTATTAGCACATGGTAGTGGTAGCAACACATGTTTTGGAGTTTTAGCAGTGAAGCAAAAATGTTACTTCAAGAGTGAGTAAACAGGAAAACTGAGTAAGTAAATTATTTAAATTACAAGCAAACGTGTTTTCTAGAAGAAAGTGAAAGCGTTTTCTAATGTTTAAGCTTTCTCTTATGTGTGTTAAATAGCATGATGCAGCCAAAAAGCAAGTCCTCATAGAGAGGAAGTGTCTGGTTGAAAAGAATATTGCCCGGAAATTAAATTATTGTTTCACTGTCTGCTTTTGAAGAAAGAATGTTCAGAATACAGTCAATACCAGTAGTTATTGACTGCACTCTAAACATTCTGATTGACTGAAAGGCGGTCATTAATGATTCTGTTCTATTACATGCATCTTTCACCCCACCTCACAGGCTTTATAGCTAAAGTCTTACTAATTATTGAAGGCATGGGCCATCTAAAAGCTGTTCAGCATTTGGCTTTCATCATGGGGTGTGTATTGCTTTTTCCTCGGTAGGCTTTTGTCCACTGTGCTACGGTTAATAGATGTCAGCCCAAATGCCAGTTACCCACACTCAGCGGATGCCCCAGCCCATGCAGGAGGCACTCGGGGGAAGCTGGCATGGCAGCCCCTCTGACCCCTGCGTCCGGCTCGCCTCCACTCCCCCGAGGGGGGGGCAGAAGGGACGTGCCCCCAGAGCCTGCCTGGAACCATCTGACGCTCTTTGCAGCCTGGGCATCAGCAGATCCTAGAGAAGAATGTACACTGCGGACGCTGCCAAGAGCTATACCCACTGGCTGCATGAGCCAGGGTTCGACGTTCACTAACACCAGTAGGGACAGTTGGGACTCCTCAACAACTGAATGCAGTGGACTGGTGCTCACTCCATACAAAGGTTATGGGAGTGACTGGACTGGAAGTTGGATACCAGAGGTGGGCCGTTCTAGCTAGAACGGAAACGGAAGTGAGGAGGGATGATCGGTTTGTGAAAACCCCGGGAATGGCAAGGGCCACCCGGGGAAGTGGTTGTATGCCAGGCACACTTGTGGACTGAGCAGGGCTAGGACCGCTGGTTAGGATGGCTCCAATTAAGTGACCATGTTTATGCCAATCAAAATTGTTGTATGTCTAGGTTATTTGGGTGGTGTAAAATGTGATATATGTCAAGGTTTTGGTGCTTCAGTAGGGGTTAGCCCTGCTATGTACAGTGCTCAGCTGCTCTCGAGCCAAGTCTGCGCTTTAAACAGTAAAATAAAAAATACAAAGTGCCTTTGTATGTTTGCTGCTGCAGCCTCCGCCGTCAAGTTAATGACTGTTTAAAAGTAAGTAGATTCAGGGCTCTCCCAGTTGAGAAGTGTGACAGGCTGTTGTCGAAGGCGCCAGGGGCGGGGCACCATAGCAGAGAAATGACTTCTCTGTCTTGAAGTGGGAGCAATACCAATACCTAGGATGGCCCCGCCCTCAGCCCCAGTGACTTGTTTCGTTTTAAAGCAGACAGTGGCACCCTCCAAAAGGATGTCGGTTTTGAAACCCCGCGTCGTTCGCGCCAAATCTGCCCGCATCCGTCCTCAGAGGTAAGAAATCTGCTCGTAATTGCAGTGTCAAACTCCACAGCCGTGCCCTGTCCTCAGCGCGACATGGGCAGTAGAAGGGAAGGGTACAAGGCCACTGACCCACTGTCAACAGCAGGATGGGGTTGAAAGGGCAACCGTCCACGCGCCCTTTTCCAGGCAACGTAAACAAACGTGCTCTGCGCGCAGCAGCACTCCAGCCGCGTGAAGAACGACCCAACGGGCATGTGCACGTATTCTTCCACAATGACAAATAGCGAAAGCTTGGCCTGAAATGGACGCAGCATGTCGCATATCAGTTCACAATGCAATGCGTTCATCATGTCTCGCTATTCATTCCGGGAAGAGTCGGAACATTATTAAACGATGACTGGAAGCAATAAGGCGTGAAAGTGATAACGGAGTGATTCTGCCCTCTTGGACATTGTTTCTTCTCTACAAAACAGAACTGCGTCTTTGTTTCACTTGTGCAGTTTTTCACATTGAAAATAAATAGTTTGTTCATATTTCTTTGTGTATATCAGACAGCTCTAGCAAATAGGCAGTAGGCGCCAATACTTTTATTTCAGAATCATCAGCCTTTCATTCCATAGCAATGACATATAATGTTGTGTCGTTTATTTAATCCAAAGCGCTTTACAGAGCACATATCTACATACAATATCACCCAACCGAAATTAGTACTCATTTAATGACCTCAGAAGGATGAAAGGCTGAGTTTGCCTTGCAGGGAATCGAAACTGCGACCTGAAGATTACGCTCAGATCGCAGCAGTGAGCGCTTAACCCGCTGAGCTATTTTACCGTATAAGTGTTATATAAGTCTATTCATTCACTTACCCACCCAATACACCCCTCACACACTAACTCCAACTACAAAAGCTACACATAGATTGGCATTCAGAATGAAAGCATTTGTGTACCTGCACTTCATGTGTTGTTTCTGTTGGTCTTTAATTATTAGCCACCATGGGATAGATTATTCAATGCAGCAGCTTAAGCAAAACCATGGATGCGTGGCATCAGCTTTGCTTATTGGTTATTATTATTGAAAAACGTTTGAATAGGTAAATCAGGCGGTTTTGTTACTGCGTAGTTTGCGTAAGATATGCGTCTGTTTAGTGCATTCCCTTTTGTTACGCAGAAAAAGTACAAAATTGGCCAATGTTTGCCATAATGGAAACATTTTTGTATAATATGGATTTGGGCAAAACCTGTTTGCTCTTTTTCTATTATAAACGCTGCAAACCGGTATTTAGTATTTGTCTCGTATTTTTTTGTCATCACGGCTCTTTTTTTTTTTTACGGCCGAATTGTTTACCGATTTTTTTGGCGCAAGCACAATTCGTAGATAGTCTGGATCCTTGTTGATGAACCCTGAAGCCATAATCTGCCCAATCGACAACACTGTCCCATAAAACTGCACATCATCAAAAGTGGGTCTGGGGTGTGTTGTATTGTCATAGGCCCATCTTCAGAGTGTTTCTAGGAACCTTAAATGGCCATCATAAAAACACCGGGTGGCATTCGAATGCAACAATACATCGATTTAACAACATGATACATTAGATAACACCTACTGGTGGTGAATGAAAACAGACTGGCATTATGGAGATAGATCACCGAGTCAAGGCACCTGCTGCAGACATATATGTGCACCCAGGTTCCACTCTACTGCACGCATCAGCGTTTGATGCCTGTGTGCCAAATTGTTAGGTTGGAGCAACCCCACCAATCCACATCGCTGGGTACCTGCGGGCCTGTTCTGATTTCACCAAAACGAGTTGGAATTACAAAAGCAACAATACGTGAACAATTAAAAAATAAACACGGCAAAGTGAAGTTCGGATTGTAACATTAAAGTATGGACAGTTATTCGAAAGGGGGTGATTCCCATTAGTTATGAAAAAGGAGGAAAGCACAATAATAAAGGGCTGAGCCAGAGCTCTCATGTTTCACGCATGAGAAAGCTATTTGGTCCTGATTGTGCTTGGCATTCTGGGACTTTTAGTTTTCTCAATTTCAACTGAGAGAGGACAAACTACAAATCCCAGAATCCAAGGGAAAGAAACAGGACTGCATGGTCTTCACATGCATGGCCTTGGGAAATGTCAGTGCTCTGGCTGAAATGGAAAATATTTCAATGACTCTTTGCCCACCCCCTACCTCTCCCCAAATCACATACAGGCACGCCTTTCAAAACACTGCACAACTTAAATCATTAAATGCATTCCCCATTGGAAATCAAATACAACTTACATGCTTGCAGTCCCGATTGGGCGTTAAACGTCTTGCTGTTAACAGGAGCACGGTGAAGTATTCTCAGAACATCCCTGGCTGCTTTGCTGCCAGCAGGTTGTAGGAGGCGGGAATTCTGGCGGGGCAAAGTTCCAACCTATGCGTTGCTTCGCTAGGTTATGATGCTTTATACAATTCCAGTCAATGCCAATGTCACAACTAGCTACAGTATGTCTGTGTATCTCAGGGTAAGTGGGATGTCTCTGCCAGGAACGTTGGCAACAAACACGTCTGACAGGAATGTGATGATAACGTAGGCCAGGCCTGCCCGTCTGCTTCGACACAGTAGCACAGTACTCCATGGTATATAGCTAAATAACACCCACAGTACTGGGTCAGACTGGCGGACCACCAGCAGCTCCTCTGCATACACAACACTGCGAATCCCTGTGCGCTATTAAGCAGTGGCACACGAATAGAAGACTTCTGCACATGTCTAGCATGGCTGTGTGTGTAGTACATGGAATGTCCTCTCTCAAACACTTACCTCTGAATCAGACAGCAGTGGACACAAGCCATGGCAAGAAAAAACATAAGGGATAATAGGTTGTTTTATATAGTACTTCTTACCCCGGTTTACAGCACTGGTCTTGATATTAGCCTTTTTAATAGTGCCCATTGCCTTAACAACCAGGGGCCGAATTACAGAAAATTCGCACTAGCGCAAGTGCAAAGTTGCACGGTATTGGCACTTGGGCAAAGTTTGCTCCATTTCTTAAAAGACTGGGACATATAAGAAAACTTTTGCACTATGACAAGTGCAGTTTGGCATGTTATAAACACAGGGGCAAACAATTGCCCTGGTACACAAAAGATACATTTGCAATGCATTTTTGTAACAGGGCAAAGTTTGCCCTAGTACTACTACCAGTTGGTAGTAGCACTAGGGCACACTTTGCACTAGTGCAAAAATGCACTGAAAATTTACCTTTTTTGAACTGGGCAATTTTTGCCCTGGTGCTTGTCCCATGCCAACCGGCACTTGTCACGGTGGAAAGGTTTTTGAATATGTCCAAGTGTTTTTAAACATAGGGCAAGTTTGCCCTAGTGCTAATACCGTGCACTTTTGCACTTGCACCAGTGCAAAGTTTCTGTAATCTGGCACTAGTAGAAAAACTGATTTGCGCTACTTGGACTTGAACATGCTGTCTACTGGGTAAGCACAGATCTCAGCAACAAGCAGCCAACAAAGAAATCTACCCGTACCCCAAGAAAAAAAGAGATCTGTGTAGAAGCAGGCGACTATGTTTACAATTTTCACTGTAGGAGGGGGATGCTGCTTAAAGTCTCACAGGTCCCTTTGTTATGCTAATGTAGATTTTAATCGTTTTGTCTCCTTTGAGGCCACTTTTGGCTGAGGAGGGAAAGGGGACGGGTTAGTGGTCACACGCAGCTGTAGCCCTGAGCCAGAAAGAGGCCAGCCCTAGAGCCTCCCCTTCTCTTGGCCCACGAAGGCCCGATCTGTTTAAGCCCCACTCTGCCCTGGCCACAGTACTTACAGGAGCCTGGAAATCGTAGCCAGCTGGGGAGCATGGTTTTCTGTTACCGCAATGCTCTGGCTTGTCATTGCAGTTGTTGGATTTGGGGGATTTTTTATTAACCACAACAACTGTAGAATGTTGTTTCAAGCCCCATCCGCAATTGTTTCCTAGGCAAAATAGTTTCCTATCATAGAGTAAGGATGTTTGTCTACAACAATACTGCTAAAAAGTCACTTCCGGGCCGGGTGAGCAGCGGCTTCTTGGATAGTGAGCTTGACACAGCACGCTCCTCTCGTGTCTTGTCCGTGCAAGCTGACGATTTCCCATGAGTCAACCAAACGTGTGGGGGCAGAGCTGAAGCCTAACGCAGCCAGTGCAAACGCCTACGTTTTCACTCAATGTTGATCCGTTCGTTTTTTGTTCTCCGGTGTTAAACACAAACTCTTATTTGAGCCCCCACTCAAAAGAACACATATTGCCAAAGCCAGCCGGCGTGGCTCTTGTATATGCATTAGATGTTTATTTGCCGGACATTTGGCAACCAGTACATGCTCAGCTCTTGCCATTTTATGGTTCCGGGATTTGTCAATTAGGTTTAGGTGTGGGGAACTGGGATGAGATAAGGTAGGAAGTGTTTCTTGGGGTGAACGTGGATGAGTGTGGGGCTGCTAGTGTGCTCTAGTACCTTGAAGCGTCTCTTGTGCTAGATGGAATTACCAATAAAGATCTCAGACCAAATAACAGGACCGACTCAAAAATTATGGCTCTACTTTATTCTCATTTTAATAAAGTAGGGTCAACTGGCAGACATCGGTGATGCTTGCGGACTCACACACAAACGTGATTAAACAGAGGTTTTATACCCCGGTATGTGTCTTCTATGACATCATCCTGCGTGGCAAACTAAAAAAACTATCAACGGGAGGTATTGGTTAGGGGATTAGGGGAACATATCTATAGAATACATATGGGTTAGCACTTCATTGGCTGTCTCTTATCTGTGAGGCATGCCTTGAACTACCTCTAAATACGTATAATACTGATTATAGCAGACAACATGGCAGCAGATTGGTCTATGCAACATTGTATAGCAGGCTGCCCCATAGACCCACTGATTGGTTGGAATTCCCACCCAACCTTGGACTTTCAGCTTGGCTAGCAGCACTTAAGCAAAACGAAACCCAGGTGCTTGAGTCTCGTCACATTACTCCCCATTTTCCCAAGTAGTACATCATCTCTGATCAGTCCGGCCATGAGCCAGAGTTTCCCATTAGTAGTTGACCTTGTAGGGAGTGTAAGCACATCTGAAGAGAGGGTCCCAAGAATGCCTCTCCTCACCCTCAGGTTCATGGCAAGACTAATAGCCAGAAACGCTGACAGCCACCCATCTTATTTCAGACGAACCCTGAGTGCATCAATGATTGACAAATACACAAAAAGGTAGTCTCTCAGCCAGCCACAAAACCGAATCTGGTACATGTCTTCACGGCCCTAGAGGACGAAACAGATTGTTGATGGAAACACCTTGATGGACAGTCTCGATTAAGCACCAAGAAGCCACGATGCTGACGTCACTAGTGACACCACGACGTAGAAGCATTAGTCATGAAGCACACTCGCAGTCCTGCACCGCATTACATAGACACGCATTTGTATACACGAAGAACATGCTTACACAGTTCTATAACTAGAGGACAGATATTAGCCAAATGCTGTAACAGAGATACGCAAGGCAAATAAGAGATCCTGAGCAAGCTTGCAGATGCTTATGCTAAATAATCCTATGGAACTAAAGGAGTATATATAGAGCCTGATAGGTCCAAATGTGCCTAGTATAAAAAGAGCATGTAGAAACATATCATGAAGTTTAAGAAAAATTACAGAAGGCCTCAAAGCCACAGAGCCTGAGACGAAGAGAGCTGATTTAAGCTGCACAGATCCCGAAGCAGGCTCACAGCTAAGGTCAGAGATTATTACGCTCACCTGGTCTCTGCGGAGGGGTTAGGGCACGGTTGCAGCCCTGCCTGAACTTGAATCACCCCCTTCAGGCCTCTCCCTCAGTATAAAAGCTGTGAGCGGTGGTACGTGGTAATACTGCACCTGAGTGGAGATAAAAGAGTGTGTGAGTGCACCAATCTGTGATTGTTGTACCTCTCGAACCCTTCACCCAAAATATGGTTTCTGTGAGCCTACGCGGGCCCATAAAGCTCACCTGTGAATTATGGAAGATAAGCTCTCCATCATGCTACTTCTGGCAGGGGTGCGTCGAATGGGATCTAGTTCCTTCACTGATCCCTGATAAGGATTAATCCAGTCCAGCTTCGACTATGCTTCTCCTTATGATTGTTAAGTCTTTCTTGAGCTCTTTTGATGCTGTTGGTTCTGTTTAATGTCCATATGTTGCTCCTATTTATTCCCACAATAATGTCTCTCTTCTGTTTTCTTCTCTTAGATGGAAATGTGGCCTCAATACATACAGTTGTGAGATGCGATACGCGGCCGGATGGAAGATGGATGCTAACGCAATGTTCGACAGCAGGTAAGTGATGGTTTAAGGAAAAGCACAAAGTATGGTGAAGCGCAACCTTAAACTGACTGTTTTTTCGATGTCTAACCTTGTCTTCTGTTTTTCCTGCAGGCGCTGCTGTTGACGATGGAGAGAGTCGTGCTGTGGTGCCAAGATGAAGATTTCGGCATTCTGATGTCGTAAAGATGAATACTTGGTTTGCCGAAGAGATGTACAGGTAAGAACAGCTTCCTCTAGTTGGTAAGTATGCTGGCAGGAAGCAGGATGTCCAGGAAGCAGGATTTTCAAAGGTAAATCTGACCTCAGGCGACAGTGAGCGTTACGCTGCTTGCAAGTGCAGAATAACGCGAAGCGTCTGTCTTGAGGATCTGGGCAGCTCATATAGCTGATATAGTGGGCACGCCCATTAGGGCCAGCTTACCAGCCACACCCTGCCACTCCTAGAGAGTGAGCACGTGCGAAGGCAATCCATTACCAGCCACACCCAAGAATACACTTGGGGCTGCTTAAAGGATGGAATGTTCAAGGTTAATGCATCCTGCTTAATGGATGGACTTTTCAAGGTTAATGCATCTGAAGTGTTGTGTCCATAATAAGAGTTTGGCGGTAACCCTTAAATCCGGCGGTCACGCTATTACCGCTGGATTTAAGGGTCCGCCAAATCAGGGCTTCAGCAGATTTCTCCCCAGCTCTGAGCTGGGGGGAAATCTGCAGAAAATTTGCGCTCATACCGCCGGCGGGAAATCCGCCGGCGGTATGAGCGCGAAAATTCCCCATTGAGCCCAATGGGGAATGGGGCATTCCCGAATGGGCTCAGTGGGGAATGGGGAATTCCATTATCGCCAAACCTGTGATCCGGGGGGTTTGGCGGGAGGGCAGATAGCGCCGGCGCTATTAACGCCAGCGTTACTGCCCAACTCGTGATGAGGCCCAATGACAGCACTGCCCCTCAAGGCCCCTCTCAAGGGTGGTTCTCCTCCCAGTCCTGGTTTGGTGGGATTATTGCGATGGAACTGTCTGATTAAATGCGGAGCATGGATGTCTTCACTGGTTTCCCAAATTCGGTCTTGAGGTCCGTAACTTTTCCAGTCAATTAGGTAATACAATTTTGATCGAACCACCTTGGAGTCCAGGATGGATTTGACTCCATGTTCTGGTTCTCCATCTATTACTTCAGGCTCTGGCAGAGAACTAAGCCATGTATTGGACTTCATTGGTTTGAGGAGAGAGACATGAAATATGGGGTGAATTTTCATTTGAGATGGGAACTCCAATTTCATGGTGACAGGATTGATTATGGACTTTATAGTACAGGGGCACAGGTAGCTTGGGCGGAAAGCTCTTGGGCCCTTCAGGGGAATATATTTGGATGCTAACCACACCTTTTCTCCAATCTGGTAGGCGGAGCTTCCTTCCGATGTCGATCAGCAAACAGTTTTTGTCTTTCCTTAGCCTTGGTCAGATGCTCTGTCGTCTCCTTAAGAACCTGAGTGATGGTTTTATGCAAGTGTTTTATGGCTGGCATTTCCAGGGTATCGGGTGGATCAAATAATGAGTCCTCGTATGTGTTCCGTGCACAGTGTAGAATGGAGTTTGCCCTGTACTTGTGTGAACTGAGTTGTTGTATGCATACTCAGCTATCTAAAGTATATTTTCCCAAGAATCCTCAGACTGTTGCAACATACACCTGAAATATTGCTCTAAAGTTTGGTTGGTTCGTTCAGTTTGCCCATCAGTTTAAGTGTGATGGCTTGTGGACAACCGGAGAACGATTTTGGCAATCGTACAGCACTTTCTCCAAAAGGCAGAAACAAATTGCGTTCCGTGATCAGATACTAATATTGATGGAAATCCATGCAATAGAACAATTTGCTCTAGGAACACAGAAGCAAGAGTTGACACAGTTGGGAGTCCCTTCAGAGGGATGGAATCGGCCATTTTGGAGAACAAACCCACGACTCATATGGTGTTGTATCCATTGCAGGGTGGAAGATCTTTGATGAAGTCCATTGACAGGGTATGCCAAGGTGCTGGCGGTACTGTTAGGGGATGTAGGAAGCCAGCAGGGTTCTGTTTTTGAGACTTGTGTTGTGCACAGACACCGCAAGTTTCAATACATTGGGTAATGTCTTTTCGCCAGGTTGGCCACCAGTAGTTTTGTTTTACCTTAGCCTGAGTTTTGGCTATTACTGGGTGTCCTTCCACTAATGAATCGTGGTAATTTGTGATGATTTGCTTTTGCAGTTCTTGGTCTTGGACATATAATCGTCCTTGGAAATATGGTAGATTGTCTTTGATGGTGTACTGGTCACCTTTTAACAGCCATTCCTGTTGTGTTGATTGATCCATCAGGGATTGCAAACTGGTTCTTTGGTCATCCACACACATGGTGGCAGCTATTCTGGTTTGAATCCTTTCCTCAGCAATTATGGCCACGGGGTCGGATGCTGTAAAAGCCACTTTTTCTTCATTCATGCGTGATAGAGAGTCTGCTTTTCCATTGCGTACTCCAGGTCTACAAGTGATAATAAAATCGTATTCCATGAAAAAGAGAGCCCAACGAAGTTGACGCGAGGATTGTGCTTTGGTGTTTTCCAAGTATTGCACGTTACGGTGGTCCATGATGACAGTGACCGTATGTCTCGCCCCAAGAAGGTAATGTCTCCAGGCCTTGAATGCTGCTTTAATCGCCAGTAATTCCTTATCTGTGATTGCGTAGTTCAACTCAGGGGCTGAAAATTTGCGGGACCAGAATACAACGGGGTGTAGTTGTCCTGTTTCAGGGTCTCGCTGCTCCCATGGCTATTTTTGAAGCATCTGTCTCAACTATGTAAGGTAGGTCTGGTCGTGGGTGTCGAAGGACTGGTGCTGTAGTGAATGCTAGTTTCATCTTCTGGAAGGCTTCTTCAGCTTCTGTCGACCAATGGAACTTTTGATTTTTCTTTAACAAGGAGGTAATTGGATGTACAATTTGTGAAAACCCAGGTATAAACTGACGGTAAAAGTTGGAGAATCTGAGCATGCCTTGCACTTCTTTCATGGATGTTGGTGAGGGCCATTGGAGGATTGCATCCACCTTTCGTGTATCCATATGTACGCCTTGTGGTGTGAGCATGAAACCGAGAAAGTCGACCTCGGTTACGTGCATGGAAAAAACATTTTTCCAACTTGGCATACAATTGGTGTTGTCAAAGCTTCTCTAACACTGCCCGGACATGGCCTACATATTCTTCATGGAATTTGAGTAGATAAGAATGCCGTCAATGTAAACAAGAGCGCAAACATCCAGTAGTTCACGGAGTACATCATTCATAAAGAATTTGAACGCCGCTGCGGCATTGCATAGCCTGAAGGGCATGACCTGGTAGAGGCTTTGCTTCGTGCGGAAGGCCGTTTTCCACTTGTCTCCCTCTTTTACTCTTACAAGATGGCCTGCTCCTCTTAAATCCAGTTTTGTGTATATTTGAGCATGTTTCACTTAGTCCAGGAGCTATGGTATAAGTGGTAAAGGATATCGATTGTTTACTGTGATCTGATTGATGGCTCTATAGTCGATGCAAGTTCTTAAGTCCCCCTCCTTTTTAGGCAAGAAGAATAAGGGCCAGGAGGCAGGTGACTTGGACGAGAAAATTAAACCGTTCGCCAGGTACTGATCCAGGTAAGTTTTAAGATGCTCATTTTCCTGTTCTGTCAGAGCGTAAATTCGGCTGCAAGGGATCTGGGCTCTGGGTACAAGATCTATTTGACAATCTTTGGGTCTGTGTGGGGGCAGAACATTGGCTTGCTCTTTTTTGAAGACATACTGGTAATCTTGGTATTCATGCGGTTAGGAGCTGATGAGGCCCAACACGATTCATTTCTTCGGTTCAGATTGGTGTCATCTTTTTTGTAACATGTGTCTGCACAATCATGAGGAAATGTCAGAACTCGTTTTTCACCAGTCGATCCGAGGATTGTGGGTCTGCAGCCAGGGCATTCCCAATATCACCTGGAACTGAGGAGCACCGATAAGATCGAAAGTAATGTCCTCTTGATGCCCGTCCTGACACAGAAGATTGACTTTCTCGGTGTATTGTGTCACCGGGCCAGATGCTAGCTGAGAACCATCCACAGCAGTGAAGTTTTCCGATTTCTGCTTCTGTCAGAGAGGAAGGCCTATTCGGAGAGCCAAATCTTGGTCAATGTAGTTACCCACAGCTCCACAATCAATATATGCCTCCAAGGCATGTGTTTTTGATGGAGCGTGTTGTGCTGCAGTGCCAAGATGAAGATTTCGGCGTTCTGGAAAGTGTAAAGATGAATACTTGGTTCGCCAAAGAGATGTACATGTAAGAACAGCTTCCTCCAGTTGATAAGTATGCTGGCAGGAAGCAGGATGTCTAGGAAGCAGGATCTTCAAAGGTAAGTCAGACCTCAGGCGACGATGAGCGTCACGCTGCTTGCAAATGCAGAATAACGCGAAGCGTCTGTCTTGAAAATCGGGCAGTTTATATAGCTGAGATATTGTGGGGACGGCCATTAGGGCCGGCTTACCAGCCACACCCTGCCACTCCTAGAGAGTGAGTATGTGCAAAGGCAATCCATTAGAAGCCACACCCAAGAATACACATGGGGCTGCTTAATGGATGGAATGTTCAAGGTTAATGCATCCTGCTTAATGGATGGAATGTTCAAGGTTAATGCATCTGAAGTGCTATGTCCATAATAAAATGTTTTGGTGTTAAATGGATGTTCTTGTTTACTTTTGTTCATGAGCCTGGTGCCAAAGACGCCAGGACAGTGTCCACCCAGGTCTCCTGTGCATGCGACCCCTGCATGCCTGTAACCCTAACTTCATGACAGAGATACAAAGACACATTCCATTCTTCAGATGACAAACGGACCAGCTGCAGAGAAACAGAATACATCCTCATAAATACAAGCGCAGAGCTCGATTTTGTGGTTCCTAAGCATGTGATGCAGCCGAATGAAACAATGGGCTTTCACTCATGGTGGGAAAGCAGAGTTGGTCCCAGTAAAGCCAGACGAAAGAAGCAACAAGTGTTGCAACATCAAAGCGATTTCTCATAGGCAAAGGTGGTACACTGACCGTTACAATACAGACACATAATTGTTCACATCACGTTAAAGAGGTGCACAGCGAGCTGAGAACTCAATCGAGTCCCTGGCCTAGGGAGAGCAGCTCTAGCCAATCACAGAATAGAAACTCAGGGGTGTATTGGAAGGGGCAAGGGTCAATAGTAAACCCGTTACTCTGCAACAATGTATAGACAGTTTCTTGGGGACGGGACAGACCAGCCACCTGACATGCAAGAACCAGTAGAATGACCTCTATAAGGTACTTCCATAGGTGATAGTACTCTCGATACCCGATCCTTCCCCAGAAAACATATAATGATATGTTTTTTGGGGAAGGGCCCAGGTGATCATGCAGTACAAAAATGGAGTGCACGCCAGGGAGAGTTGAGAAGAACTGGAGAATTCTAATTATCTTGTATGATCCCTATTGGTTTTTGTAATAAATCGCAGTTCTAACTTGCCATTGGATGAGTCTTCCATTTATTCTGTTGAAGAGAGTTGGGCCATTGAGAGTCAGCAGACGCCCAGACATCCTCTGGTGTGCCTGGGAGAACTACCCCAGCACATCACTATCTTTATCCACAGGTTAATGACTAGCCATTGTTTTCGACTTCTGGATCCTGTGTGAGGAGACCACAAATGTGTCCATTTCAACCTCCTATTTATTGCTATTTTATTTGATTATGCTGTGTGTCATTGTGCCTCTTGGCCTCTAGAGACTTGCTCACTCCATCTTGTATGAGCCGTATCCATTGTTAATTTTTCAATACTTTGGCTCTTGCAAATGTTTCCTTCTTCTTTAATCTAAAATAAATATGTCTCACATCCATGACTTATCCAGATGCTTCCCTTTGTGCTTTGCAGCTATTCCTTGAAATAGCATCATTGATCCAAGGCCACCATAGATCCTCTTTGTTTGCACACAAAGCTATTTTACGGCGTCTCCTGACTCTGCAGCCCTGGTCTGTTTCTGAGGTAGCTAAATTGAATCTTTGCATGAGCCGTCAAACATTTTCCTATCATGTCCGTCCTTGCCACATTATATTTTCCTCTATAGCAAGATTCTATGTGTCTCATCTACCTTGCATTGCTGTTACACTTATTGGTGAACAAGTTACTTATTTCTTCTTTGTATATATGATTACTTTAGCGTTTCGTACATGTTTCTCTTATCACTTCAGTTACATCATTACTCTTCAGTATTTTCATATCATCTCAGTATGTCACCGTATAGCTTCTTTATGAGATCACTCTGCCCACGTCAGATTTCACTCAGCACTACATGATATCCAGTGGTGCATGCTGACATCCCTCTACACAACACACTTCCACTCCTTTAGTGCAAGGATACATTCGATACGGTTTTCTGAGTGCATATCGTCTCTCGTACACTCAATGCAGCATGGGCATAACAAATGGAGTCCCATTTAGGGCCCTTTTCTTGCTTTCCAGTATGATGGCTGTGAGGGGGCGGAATTAGGGATAATGCATCCACCTGCTCCTCTACATTCCCCCCTCTAGTTGAGTCCTCCACTACATTCTTCTCTTCATTCTCCTTTTATCATCTCTTCATACTGTTGTTTCTTTTAGACCCATATGTTTGTCATCCCCTCAGGTGACCTGCATTCTTTATATGTTCATCCAGACTCCAAGTCATGTGGCAGCAGTCTACTGATGGTGGACAAAATATCCAATGTCCTACATATATTTTTATGATCCTTGGGACAGTAGAAACTCTTTCCTGGTGGTGGGAGGCTATTTATCTTTATATTCTCATGGGTACTTTCCTCATTTTTCATCTGCTCACCAGTTCCAGCATATATATCAATCATGATCTTCATCCTTATAGCTTTCTTAGCTGTTTTCTGGCACTGTCCCAAGATGATCCTTATAAGACAGAAACGGAGCAATACCAACATAAGTATTGCTCCGAGTATTTTGAAAGCATTGGCCAGCCAGGTTGGAATCCATGAAAATAGGATAGAGAACCAGTCATCTCCTGCTGTCTCATCAGCTTCATCTTCCATCTTTGTATGCAGGGTTGTCAGCATAGTTATTGCTTATGCCAGGGTTCCATTTATTCCATCATGGGATGGTAAGAATGTATAGTAAGAAGGCCCAAACTTGGAACACACGCCTCCGTCCATTGCTGGAATTAGGTCCAGGACATACCTGCTCTGGAAAGCCATCAGCCTGGTGGCTCTCAATTCTTCTCTGATTGCATAGAATCCTTTTATTGTTGCATTAATCATCTGCAGCAGCTCCCATTTGGTGATTTGCAGCCTCTTGGCGTTCACTGCAGTCTGGAGTCCTGGCATAAATATAGATGTCATTATCATTGCTACCTTGCTGAACAGTTTGTGTTCATCTGGAATGTCTTCATAAGCCTTTGTTGATTTTGATGAAAAGTAGTTCTCCCTTTTCATCCAGCGAAGAATAAGCAATATCTTCCTTTTCTGGTGTTCAGTCATCTTTGGAAATTCACAGATATTGAGATCACTTTGAGGAATCACTAATGCTGGAACATGTGTTAATACGATGGAACATATTCCTCCCCAATTTTTAGGCAACTGCATGTAGGCTCTGGATACACAGGCTCAATATCGGTCCATCAGTATAGCAGTTCCTACATTCCTCCGTGGGACCTCGAGTGTCTGTCCACATCTTTTTTTTTTTTTTTTTTTTTATTGAAACGTCAGCCATGGTATCACAACTAAGAGAAAAGTTGGGCAACCATAACTTTTGTTACATAGAAGACAAAACTGTTCTTCAAAGGGACGTCTTACAATCAAGTAACTAGATGTACTTGCAGACGTATACAGCCTTCAAGGTTACATTTACGTACCCAGAAATTGTATTGGTTGGTGGGATCATTAATCAATTTGTAATTGATTTTGCCTCATGACTTAAGAAAATGGAGTCCAAAAAGTTAACAATGGCACATGTAAGTTGTATGTCATGACCAGAAATTGCCCGACACCACCAGTTGGCCATGTCGTTGTCCAGAGGAGCATATTTCCCAAGATGACATTGTCGTTGGGTTTTCACCCCGGCACATGCTGTTATTAAATGATAAGACGATTCCTTGGCGATGCAGCAAAATCGGCATATGTTGTCGACAGTGTCCTTGATTTTGCGTTGCCACAGCATTTCTTTAGATTGGATGCCGTTCAGCCGAAACTTCAAGAATTTTTCGCGATATTGCGAGTTTGGACATTTTACTAAATATCGACAAGGTTTGTTCAATTTATGAACTGTGGTATCTAATTTCAGCGTGGATTTCAGTTTGTTGCGAAGTTCTAAATTGCAGATCCACGACCAATTGTCAAATTTGATTTTTGCCAACTGTGGTAAGTTAATTAAATCATCAATTAATATGTCAGCACTATGTAAATAGGTTGCCAGGGCAGTTTTCCAGGCGCGAAGTAGATGATTGTTGGTAACTGCATGTTTCTCAACCAGAATTTGGTAAGCAGGGGACGGTGCAGCTACGCACATTTTCCTCCAGGCCGTCAATGATTTCCATATTACAACAGAGTGTAAAGAGTTCAACGATAACTCATAGCGGATCGCGGTGATGGATACATAGCTTGGAAGTCTTAAGACACGTCTCCAGAATATTGCCTCAAGTTTATGCCAGCTCTGAGCGGCCAAATTCCATCCGGCCTCCGCTCCAAAGGTGATTGCAGGAATTACCTTTTGGACATAAAATATCAAAACTGGTGATAGACTAAATTTTCCAAATTCTCTGTTTATCTTGGCGCCTTGAATTGCGAACTGGTTCATCCGTGCGATCAGATCTTGCATCCAGTCGTGTTCGTTGATGGAATTATTGAACATGATGCCAAGGTAGCGGATGGACTTCACCAGTGACAGGGTGTTATTCTCAATGGTCCATTTAAATGCTTGGTCTTTCCGTGATGTTGTTGTGCCGATAGCCATTATCTTGGTTTTGTTGACATTCAGGTTTAGGTCATTTTGTTTTAAATAGTCGCTGAGATTACTCAGCAGCCATTGACGACCTATCTGGGTACGATCAATTAAGACGAGGTCGTCCGCGTATGCTATGCAGTTTATCGGTGTGGTGTTAATTTTTGGAGAAAAGCACTGGACCTGTTTTAGGCAGGCCGGGATGTCTGCGATAAAGAGCTTGAAAAGCTCAGCTGCCAAAGGGCAGCCTTGTTTCACACCCTATGTGTAGGAATTTTTGGTGACAAGTCGCCTTGGTTATTAAGCCTTACTTGAATTGATGTGCCAAAATGTAAGGCTTGAATGGGTCCCAAAATAGATTTCGGACAATTCCAGGCTTGGAGTTTTGTCCACAGCAGGTCACGGTTGATCATGTCAAAAGCTTGGCGTAGGTCGATAAAAGCAAGGAATAGTTTTTTCCCCGTTTGTAAAGTTTCCAGCTTTAAAATAGTTAGTATGAGTAAGTTGACTTCAACACCTACGCCCTTGGTGAAACCTGTTTGTCTGATGTCTAGGATCCCTGCATGCGAAGCCCAACCTTCGAGTTTTTGACGAAGAGACGAGCCCAGGATTTTTCCGATAGTGTCGAGTAATGCTATCGGGCGATAGTTGTTTGGAATCGCTCGATTTCCCCGCTTGAATATTGGAACCACGATAGCCTCCAGCCATGATTCAGGCATTAGTTTTATGGATTGAATGGTTTTTATCAAGGCTTCTATCATAATGGCCCATTGCCGGGCATGTTTTTTCAACATGATGTTAGTAAGCATGTCAGGACCTGCGGCATGGGAATTCTTCAGGGTCGTGATCGTTTTCTCTATTTCGATGGCCGACATGGTTACCTCCCAGACAGCACTAGAAGGCACGAAGTCTGAGTTACGTTCTTTTTCAGGCAGCTGGTACACTTCAGAAAAGTGCTCTACCCAGGTTGCACTGTTGATTTCGTTGGATATGTTAGTTGAGCATCGGGAGTTGCCAGAATTTAAGATGTCCCATATCTGACGGGTGTTTTTGGTTACTAGTATTTTCATCATTTCTTCAGCCTTATTTTGGTCAATAATCATTTTATGCGATTTCAACCAATGACGATACACCTGACGCCTTTGTTTAATTTCTTTCCTGAGTGTCTCGGCCATCAGGGGTGATTTTAAGAGCTTTTTCAGCTGTCGAATGTCAGCTCTCATCGTTTTCTTTTGTGCCGAAATGATTGTACTTGACACATGTTTGTGAACTATTCCCATTGATCGGGCTGCGATGGTAGTAGACATCATATTGCTGACCAGAGGTGCGTAATTGACGTTTTGATCTGCATAATGCTTATATAAAAGGTCGGTTAGTGCGTGGAGTTTTGAGCTGTTTATTCGTAGGCGATTTCCTGCTGCATTTACTGTGATAGGTAGACCATAATGTCCTTCGAAAAGTGCCCACTCAAGGGTGCATGAGAGACGTAAGAGATCATGATCACTATTCTGCATTTTGTCAACCTTTAAGTTTGTTATCTTGGCCATCATGTTTAACGACACCCAAAAGTAGTCCAGGATACTATGAGAAGTGTCACGGTGCCAGGTTGAGGATGGAGGATCGTCTCCTTTAACATTTCCGTTCACCAAGTGGCAATTTCGATTTTGTAATGAATTCATCCAAGCTTTGCTTCTACTAGATAACTCATGTTCGCCAAGGGGTAGGTATGTTTGTCGACTCGTGTCAAAGCCAAACCAGGTACAGTTCAGGTCCCCGCAACAAATTATTGACAAGTTTTTGTATTTTATTACAGCGTTGTCTATGAGACTGGTAATGGCCTTCAGGAATGTGGCAGTACTGATTTTATACGGATTCCAGTAGCCGTTAATGATCAGGAGATTGAGCCGCTCGTCTATGGTGCCTTGAGTCGATTGCATGTGAATCCCCTGGGTAAAGGGGTTCGGATTTGAGACTTCCATGAGTTTCCATTGGTTGGTTATTTTGGTCATTGTTAATAGCCCAGAGTAAGGGCGACCTTGTGGATTGTTTACGGCAGGGTTTAGATGAATTTCAAAGCTGTCTTTCGTTGGAGCCTCTACAAGCCACGTTTCTTGTAGACAAATTATGATCACATGCTGAAGGTCGACTTCGAAGTTGTTAAAGAGGTGTGTAAATCCTCTCGTATTCCATGATAAGATCTCGCTCCGAGTTTCACAAACAGATGGTTGTGGCTATTGTTTCGTGTTGCGGGAGCGGGGAGATTGATTTTCCCTTGTTGACTTTCGACTGTTCTGAAGATTTTGATTGGGTCGTAGTAAGATTTCCGCAAGTGACTGCCTTATCTCTTTGCAGCTTATGGAGACATCAGCCTTAGATGAAGGCGAGAAGGAACAGATGTTGGGACTCATTGTGGGTGTCGGAGGTTCAGTCGAGATATCAAAGCCAAACGCCAGTAACTCGTCAGAGGCACGCAACATAGTGTTTCGTACAGAGGCAGAAGGAACATGCAGAATGACCTGGTCAGCCCTATGTTCAGTTGGATATTCGACAATCTTGATGTCGGCTGATTCAATTGTGCGTAGCGATGGGATGCATTTGAGTAGTCTCATCACATTTGCACGATTGAGATTGACGTCGTTTTCGTCGTCGTAAATGTTTTGAAGACGCAATTTCCCAATTTGTATGGTCGAAGAGGAAGAGAGATTTTGGTGAACTCTAGAGACATGGTGCACCTTCTTGCTTTGTTGGTGTTTGGTACATTTAGGGTTCCATCTAGTTGAATGTATGGAAGCATGTGCTAATTGATCACTCACCCTGTGGGTTTCGTTGCCAGTACGTGAACACTGACCCGTTGACGCTGGTCTTCGGTTTATAGTGGATTTAGACTGACCCTGAACATCAGGAGGAAAGGAACGTATGCCGTCAGTGGCTCTCACGTTGTGTCTCTCAAGTGAGTCTTCCTGTTCAGAGTAAGTAGAGAGATTACAGAGGTCTATTTCAGGATCACTCTCAGAGCTTTCAATTGTCTCACTTGCAGACTCGGTTCTTCGTCTTTTCAATGGGGGATGAACTGGTGCACGAGTTGGTCTTACAGTTTGTGCAGATGTGGCAGGAACTTTGGCTGCGTCTTCTTCTGGTTTGGTTGTTCGTGTAAACAAACTCAATTTTGTCGGCGAAGGTAAATTTCTAATGAATTTTTTTTGTTTGTTGTTATTGTTTCCTTTCAATTTGTCAATGATGCCATGTGAGCGTTTAGAGTTTGTCTTACTGGAGGCCGGTAGGCTCTTCACTTTTTTGAAGCGATTGGCTGTAGAATCAGGAAGAGAAAAGGTTATTGCTTTCGCGGGTCCCGTGAATATGCCAAATGAGCTTGGCATCCCCTGCGAAGACGAGAGCGCGGAGGGCGGGTTCCTGTCTTTAGGCAGAATTGCTGCCGATTTGGCCGTGTCAGAGACCGCTCCTTTTGAAGTCATACATAAAGAATTTGTTTCTTTTTCAATGTTATCCTTACTTGATTTCAGATTTTGTTGGGAGTCGACGAGATGCGACTGACTACCTGTCGAAATAGGCATCATAGTTGAATGATTAAGTTGCCCAATTTGAGACTCAGTTGAGGATACCAAGAGATTCTTTCCCAAGTTAGAGGTTTGCCCCGAAGCCAAGTTTGGAAGCGCATTTGATTCACTTTCTGTAGGAGACTCTGTTGCTAGAGGTTCTAAAGTTATAGTATGCGGTGGATATTGCAATACTGAGTGTGAAAGGACGGCGTCGACGTTGTGCCGCATCCACTTTAGGGCTTCCAGGAGACCTTCCGATAACGTGTCGTTTTGGCAGTGATGGCGTGCAGCTAAGTCTGTTAATCGTTCCTGCTACCAAGTCGTCAGATCGGCTTCTCTCAAAATCTGATTTTTCAAAAAGTTGTTAAAGTTTTCGGTTTTCACCATTTTGTCAGATAAGGCTGCAATTAGCGCTGTTTGATCTTTTAAGGCGTCATGAAGTGATTCGTAGAGTTTTGTGAAGGGAATCATTGCCATCAATGTCGCAGCAAGCACATTGTTGTACAGCTGCGTGGCTGCTGCTGCCGAAAGACTGGGTTTCTGAGATGACGATGAAGAGCCGTCTACACAGGAATGTAAGCTCGAGGAAGTCGCCTCATGTGACGCAGCTTGGGCGCTTGATTGGACCTTTTCCAGATGATCTGATAAATGTTTCTTCGACAAGGAGGGACGGACTCGAGGAGTACTTGTAGATGTCAGATTTGGTAATCGAGGACCTTTGGCAGCACTTTTGTTTGCAGACACGTTGGTATTTAAAGCAGGCTGTTCGACAGCAGTGTCAGGTAAATTGCTGCTCAGGTCAGCCCCGTCGCTGTTTAATGATGATGAGTGGTCTTGCCGTGAGAAGTTTCCCTGAGTGACTAAGTCGGCTGATTCTGTTGAGTTTGACTGTGGCTTTGTACGAGAGCAGGTTTGATGTCGTTGATCATAGTAAGTCAGCAGCCTTTCTTTTGCAGCGGCATAGTCTGCATCAAGTTGTGCCAGAAGTCGTGCCTCACGTCCTTCCGTGCTTGGATTTGTATTTGTTTTTTTTCTACTATTGTTCTCGCACTGTGTTTCTGTAGTGTGAGATTTGTTGGAATTGTGAGGCGGCACGGTTTGAGTGTCCTTAAAATGATTATTGTTTAGACCTTTGAGAGTATCACATACTTGGTGACTGGCAGGTGTTAAGATTTCCTTGTCGTTGTTTACTTCGGTTACGAGTTTAATAATGTTCTGAGGCTGTTTCCTTGGTACTGTTGACATTCGATTTAGAGTGGAACTGTTTGTAAGGGAATGCATGTCAGGTGGGTCGCATAAGTTGCGAGTACTTGCTGTGAGTTTTGAAGTTAAAAAATCATTGTTTGACAAACGAGGAGTTGTAGAGACCGAAATTAAAGACGTGGTACTGGAAATGAGTGATTTTTCACTCTTACTAGATGTAGCGAGACACTTTGAGGCAGCAATTGGAATATCAATTTGGGGTGTATACGGATCGGCCGAAGTGATCACGGTTTGAGGGTCGGCTTCAATCATTTCAACGTCAGTCACGTCAAAAGGGGAAAAAAAGATTTCAGGACTATTGATCGACGGAGTGGGCGATTTATTGTCTCGTGGCAATGGGACAGGAAGGCTGAGTAATGCAGCTGCTATAGAATTTCCTTTGCTGCTATTATGATCATTCTGCTTGTTAGAGACATCGTGTTGAGAGACTGACGCCTGCAGACAATCAGGTGAGTGAACAGAAAAGAAAGTAGACGTTGGAATAGAAGGCTGTGCCGGCTCTTCGTGGAGCACATGTGACTGATCAAGGAGATGGATTGCGGATGCTTTGTTTGCACTAATCGCAATGTTTTCTACATCTGGTAGAAGGATGTCGTTTGCCTCGACTGGTGCGAGGGATGTAGTGGCAGGCATTATTATGTCGGTGACAGCAGGATTGTGGAGCGTAGATATATGAGGAGCTCTAGGAGTTTCTAGACACATAGTTGCTTCCACAGGAGCAGGAAGCCCATCTCCCCGCTCGCTTACCTTGACTGTTTGGAAACCACTTGTCACTTTCATTGCAGACCACGGATTTAGCATCCTCCGATGCTGGAGCGTTTTCTTCCTTGTTTGTGGATCTGAGTTTGCAGTCATCAGGGGCACCGCTCCTCCGCTCCCCAGCTAAACAGCAGAAACAGTATAGTCAGATGCGTTGCCCTTGTCTCCGCGTTCGGGCTTAACGCCGCAAGGGTGAACTGGCCCTGTGTTTATGGGCTGGCAGTGAGACGTGAGCAGTCACGTGATCGGCACGATGCTCCGCCTCCTCCTGGGAGCGAGCGTCCGGCGAGCTTGAGTTTTGAATGAACTCCCAGCGCTAAAAGGCGTGCAGCAACACCTGGTATTTCTGTTTAGTGATGGCAAGGCAAAGGCAAAGAAAGTCTTCCACTTCTAGAGAGCGGTTCACATCTGTTCTTCTCTCCAACTAGAACTGAGCCTACATTTTCAAAGCATGTTGTTGCATTATTCAATTGTATTATAGATACTGGTCCTGCTTTGTTGTCAACCTATGTTAGTATCTAGGAATACTTGGCCCATGATTCTAGGCATCTGTCATTCACTGTTTGTACTATGGCTACTAGTTCCTTCTTCAATAAATGTGCAGGGTAAGATAATAGTCCATCTTCCCATCCGTTAGTGGTGGCAACACCCCCATATACCAATAGCTGAGATCTTTCCCAGCATCCTGGCTCTCCTGACCTTTCAGTCATGTCTGAGCAATCCATCCTCTTCATTTCTAAAATTTTCATCCGTTCTCCAATCTGGTATGGATACATACATTATTTGCTCATCCTCCCCATCACCATCCATCCTTTTTGTCTTTACATAAGTATCTTCATATGGAAATGTTCCTCTTGTATGCCAAAGTTGCCAATTTTCCTTCAAATTGTCCTCTGGTTGTACATGCTGCTAGATGGCTGAAAAATATTGCATCATGTGCAGGCCTCTCTTTGGCAATAAATGTCCTTGCTGCTTTCATGGCATACGGTATTAAGGAACAGAAATAGCAACCTTCCTCTGATGTTCTCCCAGCTCCTACATGTGCTGATACCATAGGGTATTCTTTAAATGAGCCAATTTATCAAGATATGTGTTTTATCTTCATGAACTTCCCCAATATCCCTTTTAAATCGAAATAGATGCTTTGTAAGATTATAAAGGATACTATTTGTGCTTTCATCAGGGGCAATAGTAACTGTTTCATTGTTCCCCTCCATGTCAATATCACTTCTTATAACATGTCTAAATGCTATAACGATCAGGAGGAAAATACAAATCATAACACAGAATGATATCACAATTATTACTCCACGAAAGCTCATCAACTTTCTTGATAGCAATGAGCCTCTTATATTCTGAAACTTCCCATTTTGTTTTAATTCTGAATGTATACTCTCAAGAGGTTAGCTCAGGGGAAACACACTCACCTTGGAAGCAAGACAACACAGAGCAACACAGGTTTGATCCCCGGGTCAACGCTTAAAAACCTCTGGGTAGGTATTAAGCGTGTTACAAATAACCAATTATAAATTATACATGACTCTGTAATTCTTTATGGTTCACACTTTTAGATCAAGAACTGCAAGATGATTGCTATTGTTATTCTGAAAATAATAAAATAGTTTAAAGGATTGCCAAAAAAAACAACACTATATTCATGTGTCTTCTTACTAAATCAGGATAAGACAGCAATATGTATGTAAAAACAGCCTACAGCAATGTGTGTATTGTTATTATAATGGGTAACATAATGAAGAAATCTTCTTCACTTCTTTCAGCTCCTGTAATTCAATGCATTGTTCATTTTGCCTATCTAAAAAGTTGAAGGATAACCGCAAGTCTGTTTATTCCTTGTCAAATGTTAAAAGACATTGGGGGTACTTCATGGAATAAATGTGCGCCGAAATCAGTGGCGCAAGCGTGAGAAAGACAGCGCATGCATGCAAATCCCACACGTGCGATTCATGGAAGGACCTGCGCGTATAATTTCCGGGAGGTGCGCCAAATCCGCGCGTGGCGCACACTGGTGCACGCGTCACTTCCACATCCCGAACGCAGTGTGCGACACGCACAGCGAAAGCTCACAGCGTCAGTGCACACATCAAAAAGGGGGCGGAACAAGGGGCGGAACACGTGGAAGGGGGAACAATGCATGAAAATAAGGGCGAAACAGGGGAAGTACCGCTGGGAAGTACACGGAACACACACGCGAACTACATGTATTCATGGAATCGAATAGGGAAAACCCACGCGCGTCAAAACACATGCACAATGACGTCCGCCACACGAAAGCAGGCGGAAGCGCCCTCGCGCAGCATAAAAGTGCACGCAAACAACAAACAAACATATACAGCTACAATGAATGTCCCGTTCCTCGCAGCAGTGATCGTGGGGCACCGCAGGAGGAGGTGAATAACCAGGCCCTGCATTTTCTTGCCCAAGACAAGCCTTTTTGGGATGCCTGATGACCAGGTCTATGGTAGGTATAGGTTTCCACCTTATATCATCCTAGAGCTGGTCAGGGAGTGGGAGGATGACCTCACATCGCCCACCCTGTGCTCCCAAGCATTGAGCCCCTTGGAGAAGGTGCTCAATGTACTGCATTTTTTGGCCACTGGGTCATTTCAGCAGACAACTGCCATAGTGGGGGGGGGGTCTCACAGGCCATGTAGTCACGCTGCCTACACCAGGTGTTGGCAATCATCACTGCGCGTCCCTCAGTCCGCAGGCACATATACATGCCCAGAAGACCCGCAGAAAGGCAGGCAGTGGTCCTGGACTTCTACAGGGTGGCACACTTCCACAAAGTGCTCGGTGCCATAGATTGCACCCATGCGGCCCTACGTCCACCTAGGGCCACTGAGCACATGTATCAAAACCGCAAGCACTGGCATTCCATAAATGTGCAGGTGATATGTGATGCCAAGGGGATCATCACCTCTGTATATGCAAACTTCCCTAGGTCCACCCATGATAGTTTCATATTCAGAATGTCTGCCCTGAGCCGGGCTCTGGAAGCTGGGAAGCACGGCGACACATGGCTCCTAGGTGAGTACAAATGCCTGTGCACATGCATACATGTCACACACAGACAAATACAAAGCCCCACTAATGACAACTATTATCACCTTACCAGGGGGCAGTGCCTACCCTCTGAGCACCTACATGATGACGTCCATACGGAACCCCACCACACCACCCCAGGTAAAATACAACACAGCCCATATTGCAACTAGGGCCATAGTGCAGCGCACATTCGGAGTGCTCAAGTCACGCTTTCGCTCCCTTGACCGCTCTGGTGGCCAGCTACTATATGCACCCCCAGTAGGGTGCAGGATCATTGTGGCAGCATGTGTCCTGCACAATGTTGCAACACGGCATGGCGTACCGGTGGACATGGTGGTGCCCCCACATCCCCAACAACACGCACGGCCACTGCGCTTGGGGGGGGGGAAGGGCATGTGGCGAGGCAGCCCATACCCAGCTTGTGGCCACATTTTTCACCTAAACTCCAACCCCTGTGGAGTGCACACAGGCCTGGCACATACCAGGTCACAATCGATGATGACAAAGGGACAGTTAACTGTCACTACCTTACCACCCTGAGAATGTGTCCACAGAAGTGCCACATTGTGTGCATCCCAAGCTACTTAAACACAACCAATCCCATGTGACCAAAGTGAACACATGCAAGGTGCTTCCCCCCCCTTGCTAAACAGGGCAGGAAAGTACTGGTATGCCACCCAAAACCTCCCAACACCCCTTAACCCCATCTGCCACACCATACCATGGTATGCAACGGCACAACATCAAACCATATGCACAACACATGACACAATAGTCATGAAGTGCCACGTGAGAAATGTAAATAGGCACCAGACAATTACACCTGACATGGAATCTGAAGAAATGACTGACCAAAACCTCAAACCATGAAAACGGTGGCACAAATGCATGCCACCAGTGGTGCAACCAACAAAAGTCAGAATACCTGTTGCCATGTACATTGTACAATTGCAAATGGCCATATCAAATACTGCACACTGCAGAGCACAGTGAGTGTGCATTGCATTCGTGAAAACACCTCTGCATCATTTCAAAAAATGGCATACAACCAAATATCACCCTTCCATGCATGTCCACTAATAATGACTCGGAAGTGAACATGGATTGTCGTGACACAGCATGCATGAGAAGGCAATCTGGGTGCAATGTATCTGGGGGCGGTGTTGCCTAAGTATATTCGTCCATATGGACATATCTAGAATACATGCATGTGAAAAGAAGTGAATGCCAGTGTCCCGTAGACAGCACATATGAACATAGCACCAAGGACCCCCCTGCGTCTCAAACCTCACCCATGCCCTAACACGTCAAAATAAATCACTACATTGCATCAGCCATTGACCAGCAGAACATATCATGTACAGAGTATACCACATCGGCAAGGGCAGACAGTGACCCATCACTGAATCATTGAAATCGATGAAAAGAACAAAACACAAACTTCATCAAGATGGATCAATGAGGGTGTGAATAAGGGAGAAGAACAGTACATTCCGACATGTCCTTCAAACAGTCCACAGTGTGAGAATGAACTGGAAAAGCAAAGTACATATAATAAATGCAGGACCAATAAGGGAGAGCCTAGGGACGGATTGTAGGATGACATAACTAGCATCAACATTTCCATGCCTGACGGCAATAGTCGCAGTGCAGGAGTCACATAAGGAGGGGAGTGACGGAAGAGGATGGAAGAGGTGAGGAGAGTAACAAAACAAGTGACAATCTATGGTAGGTCTACAAAGATTCAACATAGTGCTGAGGAGGCGGAGAGGAAAGACAGAAGGGAAAGGGGGAAGAGATGACCTGTAATCAGTGGCGGAGGGACTAATGATCAAATAAGCTGTCACAATAATACTGAAAATGGTGAAGGTGGGGCATGGAAGGACGGAGGCAGAAGGGCAAATGTCTGCAAAGCACAAGCGCCTATGTATCACCATGGTCAATGGCTATTGGGCTAGTGGTTTAAAATGACAGCCAGAGTACAAGGAGGAGGGCAAAGGGGGGTGGAGAGGGAGAGGTAGGAGAGAAGGGAGGAGGAGGCCAAGCTCAAAATGACCAATGGGGGAGATGGTGAAAGAAATCACACACAGGGGGCAGAGGGAAATCTGCCGGTAAGGAGAGTAGGGGATGTGATGATGAAGGGGGGGAAACAGAGGGACACTGACAGGGGCAGGGGAGACAGGGTGGTCTTCAAGTGACTGAGAAGGCATGTGGACAGGTCTAGACAGGGGCACCTTAGTGGGCTTCTGATAGTGGCAGCAGGCTCAAGCATCCTGATTGGCCTGATTGTCACACGGCCCAAGTGCAAACAGTGGGAGAGGGGGGATCAGGTCCAGGACACAAACTGATAATTAAAATGACAAACAATGTAGTCATAACTCAGATGTCACATCCAAACACCAGCCAGGGCTGGGAAATGGCCAAAGTGGTGCTAGCAAGGAATGGGTGGTTGTTGAAATGCGTGGTGACAGGGGTAGCTCAGCGTGCAGACTTCATGTGGCATATCAAAATCACTGTGGGAAAACTGTCCCAATTTCACATTCTCAGCACATGGACCCCTCCCACCATCAGTGTGTAGTATGCAGACAAAGGGTGCATGGTACCAGCTACAGCAGGAAGTGCATCAACATACACATTCAATACATAACAAACATCTCAAGCAACATGATGAAATGTACAGTCAGCTTAATACTCACCAAAGTGAACTGCAGACATGCATTGGAGAACCCATCTGGAATACCCACTAGGGGTGAACACACAAGTAGAACTGCAGGCTGGCCACAGATATGACAGAAGCCCAATTCCCATGTGTGATATGCTGTTACACCGAGCCATCCTTGCAAGCCCATGGAAAATGGAAGCAGGAGTAGCATATGTGTCAGGACCCCAAGCAAAACACATACACAAGACAAGCCTGAATGGGCCCAGCAGGAACATACAGTGGATGCCTTCCGATGCCACAAAGCTCCACACTGTCACATGTATGCACAATAGACAAAATAAAATTGAAAAAAATAGAATTCTAAAGAAAATACAAATGAATCAAATAATGTATTGAAAGAAATAAAATGAAAAGCGTAACGAATTAAACAAAAGCAAAATCAATAAAATAGAAGAAAACCTGAAAAAAACATAACTAAAATAAAACTAAGTGAAATAATTGAAAAATAATAGCAAAATAATGGAAAATTTAAATCAAATGAAACTTAAAATGAAAAGATAACATACTTACCAAAAACCATACAAATTTGATGGCAAATCAGAAATATATTCAGATTAGAAACTGCTGGAAAAAAGATGAAAAATAATTTTCAGGAAAAAAAAATATCAAAAATGGTCATATATGACCCAGGGGGTTGGGGGGGCACCCATGAGGGGGTGGTACAGGGTGCACCTCTACACCCACATGTGTAGATGTCGAGGTAAAAAAGAAAACCTCACTGGGCCCAGCGCCTGCATGGCCCGGCCTATGTGGGAGATAGGTTGTCATCGTCACCCTCTGGATATGAATCAGAAGGTGGTGCAGTTGACTTACCACGCCTAGCCACGCCTTGCCCCTCAACGGCAGCAAGTATGCGGGTCTGGTAAGCTAGGTCCTGGCGGGTAATGAGACTGAGGCCAGCATGCATTACCTCACGTGTCACATGTGCTTCCTCCTGCAGGGACTGACGTGTGAGACAGAGTTCTGCTTGCATGGCCTCACATGACAAACGGAGTGACTCCCGGCTTGCACGGAGTTCAGCCGAGATGGTTGTTTCAAGCTGTTCAAACCTGTCTTCTGTCCACCTACTCTGATCCATCATCAGGTCAGCTAGAGTAGATCGGAGGGCTTGTTGTTCCACCCTCAGGGCCTCACGGTGTGCCTCTGCTTGAGCATTAAGTGCTTCACGCAGCGCTGCCATTTCAGCCCGGCGCGCCCTGTCATACGCTGTCATGCTCAGCCTGAGTGAGCGGCACGTGGACTGCGTAGCCCGCTGATGGAGCACCATTTGCCTAACAGAAGGGAGGATGGAATGGGCCACACTTTCCATACCTTGAGCAATCATCTCAACTGCTCCCCCCTGTTGCTGTGCTATGGCAATCATGGAGCGCTCCCACTCAGTTGACCCCAGTGCCACACGGCCATCGCGTTGCCAGACACCACACCTGCTGGGCCCAAGGAGATGTGGTCCTTGCTGGGTCGGAGCCGTCTGCGGCAGCAGGACTGCATCCTTCCATCGACCTGATGCCCCAGGAACATGGCCAACTGGTGTCGAGTGTGACCGTGCACCCGCAGCCACCACAGGTAGACGTTCCAACCCTGCCTGGCCCCCTACTGCAGGTGTTGCAGACAGAAGACCATCCGACACAGGATCACCTACCAGCGATGACACGTCATGATGCAGATCTGGCTCAACATAGTGGTCAGAGGATACATCACCTCACGACCACCACTGGTGCCTGGTTGGTCATGTGAACTGAGCACCGTGTCTGGTATGACATCTTTATCCTCCGCCGCCAGTGCGTCATCACCTGCAACATAAAAAGAAGAACAAGAACACGCACGACAGTAGCATATACCACACACATACAGTTCACAACATTGACAGACAAATAGTGAAACAGCCATGTCACAGGCAAATCAAACCCCAACATGAATCCAGTAGCATTGCAATGCAGGGCCATTCCAAAAGCAGTAAAGAATGTGTGCAAAATGTGAATGCAACACATGTATTGCATGTTGCACATCACCTGCATCACACACAACTTCTAGAGGGCATACATGCAAATAAAAAATGAGAGATGGTAACAAATAGTCGGCACCTAGCATAAGCATGTGTTACCACAGAGATAGACACAGCTAGAAATGTAACCGAACACACCGTGATACATGTAACATGCATGTTCATGTGTAGCACTCAACTACAATAAACTATGCACAGTACATGTGTCATAGGAGACATCTACGCTAGTGCATTTCCAAACTGTGATGGGAGGGACATGGTTACATATATGTCAGGTCAACATCACACATCACCATCATGATTGCACACGTACACAAGTGGCTGAGAGCGCAAACAAGCAAAGGGAGGGGAACAAGGGAGAAAAGAAAATCAAAACAACTATCAAACTGGGCACAGTGACATACAGAACATGCAAGTGCATGGAGGAGGGATAAAGGGTTGAAGACCCAGGAAGGGGGAGAAGGGGAACGTGCCAAACAGAACAGACCAAAGAAGGCAAATGAAGTGCAATGATAGAATGTCCATTCAAATAGTGGTAGTGCAGCCAGCAAGTGGCAAGTGCAAGATGATTTGGACAGGGCAAATCTGATGAGTACAGACAAAGAGTGCTGGACTGTATGGGGACAATCACTGGACCCATTGATATGGGAGGCCTGTAGGCAGTGCAGCAGGGAGGCAGGGTGAGCAGGTACCTGATCCAATGGACAGAGTGTGTGCAGGGGCACAATGCTAACAGAGGAAACTGTTCAGCTGGGTAGAAGAGGGGATAATGCAGGAGCAAGAAGGAAGGTGTTGAGGTGCTACCAGAAGCAGATATATCTCCCATCAATATTCAACGTGGCCAGTTGGCAGTTCAAAAGTGAGCTGTCAGCTGTACACAGAGATCTGCTCCTACTTCATTCATTAAATGTAATGACTGAGCTTGAGGGAGTGTGGGGTAGAGGATGAAAGGACTCAAGGGGGGAGGAATTGGTAGAGGGATAGTCGAAGGTATTTTCTACCCAGTCCCAAAGAAACCTTGTGCACAATGCAGAGAGTCTGAAGTAACATCCTTGCACCCACTAGTAGCCAGTGAAGAGGTCACATAGCTGGAACGATGGGATCCCAGGGCTTGTGGCCAAGGACAAGTCTTGCAGTCCTGTACCGTATTAGTGGTGGAGGGTGGAGGCTGGTCGATTATTGAATGAGACTGTCACAGTACCCCAACCTTGAATGAACCAGAGCTTGACAGACTGTGAGCATGTAGGAGAATGTTAGGGAGGGCACAGTACCCTTGAGGTGGTGGAGCAATAAGTTAATCCATTCTAAGATACATCACAAATGTGTGTGTAAAAGGGATGTGTTGAGTCAAAGGTGACCCAGAGGTTCATGGCCTTGCAGGTGGAGGCAGGAGGGGGGGCAAGTGGGGCTGGCCAGAGATTTATTGCAATGGATGGAAAAGGTGCATCAATGAGGAGGATGTCAGTCTTGCTGGCATTCAGACAGAGACCGTTGGTAGTACACCAAATGCAAATGGCAATGAGGCTATCTGAAATAAGGGAGGGACAAGACGTGGCCAAGGGCAGCCAGGAAATGAGTTGGTTGTCATCAGCATAGCACCAGAACTCATACAAAAAAATGATAATGCAGTAATTAAGAGCCCCCAGGTGCTCTTTGTGAATTGAGGACGAAAGTTCAGACCCCTGGTGAACAACACTGGTGGAGCGGGAGTTTGAAGATAGATAAGAGCCAACTTGTAGCTGGGCGAGTCATACATGCCAAACACACTTGTCATTGAGTTGAACGCATCAATACTCACCAGATGATGCATCATAATCCATCCTCTCTCCCACTCCACGGATTTGTTCCTCCGGGATGAACTCTGAAGCGATCTCCTCATGCTGAGTGAGTTCATCCTCCTCTGATGGTGGCCCACCACCAGTCACCAGAGACATGGACTAATTGGAGGCACGCTTTTGCTTAGCACTGCGTTTGAGGTCATTCCAGCACTTGTAGCAGTCCTGAGCTGTGCGCACCTGGAATCCCATGGATGTCACACCATCCGCAACATGCTGCCAGTGGACCCAACGCTGGTGATGTGTTGTATGGCATTGTGGGCCCACAAGTATATCGTGTTGGTGTTCCGACACATAGCCCACAAGGAAGTCCAGTTCCTGATTGCAGAAAGGCTTCCTCCATGACCTGCCGGAGGCCGGGGCCGTGTCTGGGGTCCCAGCCTCTTGTGCAGGAGCACACTTCCTCCTTTTAGACGGTGGTACTGACCCTGAGGGGGCAATGTGGCCCTGATCAGTGGGGGCAGTGGCGCTGGTGGACTGGACCAACGCAGTGGGTGTTGGTATGAGGACAGAAGGTCTTGTTTGGGTCTGACTCACTGCCGGGGTAGTGTTGGCTGCATCTGCACATGCAGTTACCACCAGCCGACTGCTTGGGGCAGCAGATGTCAGTACTGCCCCAGATATGTGTGCCACAGTCACAGCCACAGTGGACGCACATGAGCCCACCTTCCGGACAAGATGGAAATCGTCCTGGGAGTCCTCCTCACACAACGAAACATGCGCTGCCTGACCCAGAGCCCGGGTGGAGATGGCCACAGCTGCACCTGCAGCTACCACCACCGGTGGGCCTGTGACAGCAAATGTAAATTGCTGTTGGGTGATATAGGCGCCAGGTTGTGATGCAACAGCTGCATCACCAGGAACCACAGGGGGCGGTGGCATGTCTGCACCAGCACATGGCTGTGCATCCGGTCCCAGATGGGCACCCCTGACTCTTCCACCCCTGTAGCCAACCTGGCCACCCTGGACTCCCCGTCCTCCCTGGTTTCCGCGCCCACGTGCCCGACCACGTCCAGCCAGCTTTGCCACCCTTAGCCTTTGGTGGCCTCCCAACCATTGCACCGATGGAAAATGGGCTATAGGAGGTTCACTCAACAATCGTCCTGGGCAATTGGCTAGAAAGTGGCAGGGTACTTGATGGTATAGGTACCCAAGTGCCCCTGCAAGGCTGTCTGTGACCCCTGGGGAGAAATGACGGGTCACGCAACGCTTAGGCACCCCTGGAATTTTTTGTTTAAAAAAATCAAAAAATCATATATGAAAATGAATTTCAGCTCACAAAATTAGAATAAAAAAAAAAAATGTGTGCACGCGACCCCGGTAGCCCACGTGCGTGAATATTACCTCTAGCAGTACGGTGTGGCATCCAGGAGCACAAAAAACACATGCGCGTGGAACACGCAGGCTACAATGACCTCTAAACGGTATGCATGCACAGGGGGAACCACAGTGGGAAAAAAGCGTATGCGACTCTCCGTCTGCCTTGCGTGGAAAAAAAAAACACACGCGCTTGTACGCGTAGGCAACACCCCACCAAAAGAAGAGGTACGGACTTCAGACACTGTGAAGTAATCACGTGTGATTCCAGCAGAGTAAACACACACATCGGTCTCCACAAACAGCACGTACAGTGTTTTGCTGGCCCGCGCTCACCTTTAACCCGTGCAGAGAGCAACACCTTTACGCGTAACATCACATACGCGCTTACGCACCTGGGCCCTTTCCTCGAATTACACGCATTCACACGCGGATGTGCTGTTTTTTCACGTGCTGAATCACTATGCACCCGTCACGAGGGAAAAGCCTGCGCGCGTAACATCACAGATGCGCTTACGTGGTAAGGGCCTTTCCTCGAATTACACGCTGACGTGCAGTTTTTTCACGTGCCAAATCACTCCATATCAAGCTGGCCACACGACAACACACGGAAGACCAGGCTCCTGCCCAGAAGGCCATTTTCCTGCCCCCCAGAGCCCTGAGCATGCTCCCACCTGCCATCTGCTGCTGCCTGCCTGCCTGCTGGGCCGTGCCCTGCTGTTTGGTGCCTGCACGTCAGCCATCTGCAGGGGTCCAGTTGCTGTGTCCACCCCTGCTGGAACAGAAGACTCCCGACTGGGATTCCATCGCTCCACAGCCCAGCCCCAGGACCCAGTTGCCCACCCACACCTGCCTCGGGGGTTGCCATGTCAGACACAACACCATCTGGCACCAGTGGCAACCCCCCAGCAGAGAGGCAGAGGGCTACCAGCTTCAGTGCCAATGATGTTGGTATCCTGGTGGAGCGAGTCCTGGGCAGTATGATACCCTCTTTGGAAGTTCACGGGGCGACAATGAAGGACGGAAGAGGGTCTGGATGGACATTGTGGCTGCCATCAACGAGGAGGGGGTGGCAGCCCACGACATTCAACACGTCCGGAAGCGCTGGGAGGACTTCAGGTCCAGGACCCTCAAAAAGGCCCAGCGCCTCTTGAAGGCAGCGGATGCTGAGGGGTGCCGGGTCCACCTAACCAACAACCAGATGAGGGTCCTGGAACGTATACACCCAGCGCTCCACCTCCAGGTCCTTGAGAAGCAGACCCGTCCGGAGTCGAGCTGTAAGTGTACATGCGTACTGATTGGATGCTGTGCATGTTGAGGTGTGCCAGGAATGTGCAGGTTGCACATATGTCTTTGTAGGCCCATGTATGGATGTGTATGTACAGGGACATGAGCCTGCCGCATATGAGTCCTGTCATGTGTGAGACACATCAATGGTGTATGTGTTGAAATGCATGCTGGCCGAATCCATGTGTGGGTGCACACATGTTTACATTTCTGTGTATGTACTGTGGCATGGTTGTGGTGTCACACATGGATGCTGGCTCCACCTGCATGTATCTGCACTATGTACATGTGCATATGTGTGTATTTGACAAGTGTGCAACTGTGATACGCCATGGATGCATGTGACACTGACATGTAGGAGGCTGATTGGCAGATGTGACATGGATGGCGATGATATCACTGCGACAGGTGGTGGAGATGTACAGATGCATGTATGTCTGGTGGCGTGTGTGCATGTGTTCTGCACTCCCCGTGTTGCATGTGACGTCAGGCTAACCTTCGGCTGCTCATGCTGTTGTATGTGTATGGATGGTGCTGCCTGGTGCAACATTCCTGTTGATTTGCTCATGTGTGTGAGTTGAAATGATATGTGTGTTGGGGAGTGTGATGCCATGTGTGAAGTCTGCCACTGCCACTCATGTGCAACTGTCATGTGTGTATCAGACCATTGTACAGTGCCCTGATGCCTGTGTTCTATCTCTCCCTGTGTGCAGCGTCAACTGATGAAGAGGGCAGAGATGGTGCTGTGGAGCAAAGTGGCAGGGATCGCACCACCAGCCGGAGACGCAAGGCCCGGCTCCCCTCCCATGGCTCCGGTTCCCCGCCGGAGCGGGGATCGAGCTATGCGGACGCACGGCTTCAAGCTACACCTTACCCTTCTTCCGAGTCCTCCGCCTTGGTAAGGCCCTTTTGCCCTCATTCACTCGACCTACGCAAAAGCACCTCCCTGCACTCCCCACAGAGCAGGCATTGCTGAAATCGCCCGCCTGACCTTCTTTGCCTGACCCTGTGATGTCGGGCGCGACGCGGCACCATAACGACGCTGGTGCCTCGTTGCTAAGCTACTAGGCGCATGTAGTAGCAGCCATATCCGCCGGCAGGCGGAAACGCCGGCGGCTGCCTACGAAGGCCCATACAAAGGCCCCTGTTTGCCCCCAGTGAGCCCCAGTCTGTGCCTACAACAGCTACCTGAGGAGAGGGCAGGAGCCCCTCCTATTCCTCACATCAGAAGCCGGAGTGGGGATCGAGCTATGCAGACGCATGGCTTCAAGCTACACCTTACCCTTCTTCTGAGTCCTCCGCCTTGGTAAGGCCCTTTTGCCCTCATTCACTCGACCTACGCAAAAGCACCTTCCTGCACTCCCCACAGAGCAGGCATCGCTGAAATCGCCCGCCTGTCCTTCTTTGCCTGACCCTGTGATGTCGGGCATGACGCGACACCATAACGAGGCTGGTGCCTCGTTGCTAAGCTACTAGCCGCATTTAGTAGCGGCCATATCCGCCGGCAGGCGGAAACGCCGGCGGCCGCCTACGAAGGCCCATACAAAGGCCCTGTTTGCCCCCTGTTCGCCTAACTGTGCGCATAAAGAGCATTCACATAAACTGAATTCCAGACCCTTCGGTGAGTGCTCATATACTATCTGCACTACTTCTGCACGTTGTCAAAATATGACTCTACAATTATATGCTATAACCTTTTAGCATCAAAGTAAACTCTGTAACCTGTCTCATCAATATATCAGGTTCAGGCCTACGTTACGGCATTGTATGTATTTTACAGAGCAGAACAACGTGTTTACCAAGTATCTGGGACCAGCCTACTGTGTAACATTATTTAGTAACCTTTGTCGCCACATTGTCCTAATGAGTTCAGGCCTATTTTATAACAACCTACTGTACTACTATCTTAATGAGTCCAGGCCATTCTCCACCGTCTGCACTCAGACCCTGGTCAGACCAGCCTATTCTGACTTAACACAGCAGACTGATTATATCATTTCTTAGATATGGTAAGTGTCCTACCCGAACCCAGGCGCTGCCTAATTCAGCATTTTGTACTATTCTGGACTTAGATGCCACCACACTGCATCATATGTTGCTCCTTGGGGTCGCTAATAGACCACATTTGATCTGTGTTGTGCCTTATGGTCGCTAATAGACCACATCTGATCTGTGTTGTGCCGCATGGTCGCTAATAGACCACATCTGATCTGTGTTGTGCCTCATGGTCGCTAATAGACCACATCTGATCTGTGTTGTGCCTCACAGTCATTAATAGACCACATTTGATCTGTGTTGTGCCTTATGGTCGCTAATAGACCACATCTGATCTGTGTTGTGCCTCATAGTCGCTAATAGACCACATCTGCTCTGTGTTGTGCCTCATGGTCGCTAATAGACCACATCTGATCTGTGTTGTGCCTCATGGTTGCTAATAGACCACATCTGATCTGTGTTGTGCCTCATAGTCGCTAATAGACCACATCTGATCTGTGTTGTGCCTCATGGTCGCTAATAGACCACATCTGATCTGTGTTGTGCCTCATGGTCGCTAATAGACCACATCTGATCTGTGTTGTGCCTCATAGTCGTTAATAGACCACATTTGATCTGTGTTGTGCCTTATGGTCGCTAATAGACCACATCTGATCTGTGTTGTGCCTCATAGTCGTTAATAGACCACATTTGATCTGTGTTGTGCCTTATGGTCGCTAATAGACCACATCTGATCTGTGGTGTGCCTCATAGTCGCTAATAGACCACATTTGATCTGTGGTGTGCCTCATGGTCGCTAATAGAACACATTTGATTTGTGTTGTGCCTTATCTGTAGTTACTACTGTACTTTACTACTGTAGTGCCTATCTAGTGTCTACACATACGTTAATTGAATACACTAACTTTTCTTGCTATTAACCTATGAACCTCACTACCCCCATCATTAGAGCCAAGTCACCCACAATGGCCACACCTAGAGGCGCCACTCTAACTATGGCTACCCTCCTCCCGTTGCTCCAGAATATCTCACGTCAGAACCGCGCCCACACAACCCCACCACTTTGCCCAGATCTACTATCTCCAATAGATTGGATAAACAGATTTGCCCGCCCACCTTCACCCTGCATACCCTGTCCCACACCCCTTAGAAACATAAGACTAGGTTCTCGCATTGTTGCACCTACTACCACATTCCTGAACACAGCCCCACCGACCTTGATTAGAAATGATAGACTCAGCTATCGCACTAATCTTGATACAAAACTCACCAGAATGCTCACCAATCAGACTAAGAACCCCAAGCAGCCTACCTCACTTACTGACCTCCCACCGAGACACAACCCTGCAATACCTCACTCGCCACCACACACGAAAGCCAACCCTCCACAGACCTCTATCAAGGGAGCTCTCATCAATGCTCGCTCATTGGTAGCCCACGCTACTGATGTCGCCGACATTATCTCCACTAACCACCTAGACTTTATCGCTATCACGGAGACTTGGCTCCACCCAACAGCCGGTCCCACAATAGCTCTAGCCACTCCGGACAACTACAACATCATCCGAGCTGACAGAAAAAATGGACTAGGTGGAGGAATAGCAATTATTGTTAAATCCACCCTAAACATTAGCACAACCCTACCCTCAGCTGAACTTTTATCTGTCAAACTCCCATTATCTGACACACAAACCATCCTGATCCATATCATATACAGACCCCCAGGACTCCCATCTACCTTTGAAGAGGATATCTTTCTCTTACTCACTACCAATTTGAAACCAAAATCCCAAATCATCATTCTGGGAGATTTCAACTTGGGCTCAATGACCCCAACGACAACCAGGCCACTTCCCTTAATGACACGATTACTCATCTAGGCTTCACCCAACACATTAATCAACCTACACATACAAAAGGAAGATCCTTGGATTGGCTTGCAGATGCCAATTGCAACCTTTCACTGACTGACATCACTCCCTGTGCTTGGACTGACCATCACCTTATTACCTTCTCTTTACATAGATCCTTACCATATACCACACGACCCACAAAGTTACCTCAAATAATCTCCAGAAATGACCGCAACATCACTATAGAGAACCTCAAACCTCTCCTCGCGCCTATTAGCAAAGCTAATCTACCGATGCAAACTGACAACCCAGCAGCCATAGTAGACTTATATAACAACACCTTAGAACTAGCCCTCAACCAGATAGCTCCTCTGAAACAACGAAAAGCCAAACCTATTGCCCACTCCAACAAATGATTCTCAGCAGAATTAAAAGCTCTCTGCAATATTAAAAGAACTGCAGAAACTAGCTGGAGAAAAGCCCCTTCTCTCTCCACTAAAGACAAATTCGCTTCAGCTGCCTCCACCTACAAATCCTCCATCTTAAATGCTAAAAAAGAGATCTATAACGTGAGAATACAAAATGCCAAATCTGGCACTAAAGAACTTTTCTCTATACTAAGAGAACTTGAATCACCATTGCCTCCTACAGAGGACTTCACCAAAGACAAGGCCTGGTGTAACAATATCCAGCTCGCCCTCGCTAACAAAATTGCCCTCCTACAAACTAAGATAGAAGCAAAAAAAGCTAGCCTTGCCTCCAAGCAGAACACCAGCAGCAAAATAAACCACACCACCCCTAATTGGCCCTCCTTCCACTTCGCACCAGTCACAGAAGAGGAAGTAATCAAGATAATCGCCAGTCTCAAACCATCCAACTGCAAAGGTGACATTTGTCCCGCATCTGTCATCAAAGACAGTGCTAATGAGCTAGCCCCTCTTATCACCTCTCTGATCAACTCCTCCTTCAAAAACTCAGTGGTCCCCAACAACCTTAAAGAAGCGTAGGTCCTACCCCTGCTCAAAAAACCTAACCTAGATCCCAACATCCCCACAAACTACAGGCCCATCACCACAGTCCCATTTCTTCTCAAAATCTTGGACAGGGTAGCCTATCTCCAAATACAACAACATTTGGAAGACAACAACCTCCTAGGCCTGCGACAATCCGGCTTTAGACCAAGGCACGGGACTGAAACTGCCCTCTTGGATCTAAAAATCCAAATGGATGACGCCAAAGACAAGGGCAAACTGGCCATCTTGCTCTTGTTGGATCTCTCGTCCGCCTTTGATCTGGTTGACCACCAGATCCTCAACCAACACCTCTCCTCGGCTGCTGTGACCACCCCTGCTGGAACAGAAGACTCCCGACTGGATTCCATCACTCCACAGCCCAGCCCCAGGACCCAGTTGCCCACCCACACCTGCCTCAGGGGTTGCCATGTCAGACACAACACCATCTGGCACCAGTGGCAACCCCCCAGCAGAGAGGCAGAGGGCTACCAGCTTCAGTGCCAATGATGTTGGTATCCTGGTGGAGCGAGTCCTGGGCAGTATGATACCCTCTTTGGAAGTTCACGGGGCGACAATGAAGGACGGAAGAGGGTCTGGATGGACATTGTGGCTGCCATCAACGTGGAGGGGGTGGCAGCCCACGACATTCAACACATCCGGAAGCGCTGGGAGGACTTCAGGTCCAGGACCCTCAAAAAGGCCCAGCGCCTCTTGAAGGCAGCGGATGCTGAGGAGTGCCGGGTCCACCTAACCAACAACCAGATGAGGGTCCTGGAACGTATACACCCAGCGCTCCACCTCCAGGTCCTTGAGAAGCAGACCCGTCCGGAGTCGAGCTGTAAGTGTACATGCGTACTGATTGGATGCTGTGCATGTTGAGGTGTGCCAGGAATGTGCAGGTTGCACATATGTCTTTGTAGGCCCATGTATGGATGTGTATGTACAGGGACATGAGCCTGCCGCATATGAGTCCTGTCATGTGTGAGACGCATCAATGGTGTATGTGTTGAAATGCATGCTGGCCGAATCCATGTGTGGGTGCACACATGTTTAAATTTCTGTGTATGTACTGTGGCATGGTTGTGGTGTCACACATGGATGCTGGTTCCACCTGCATGTATCTGCACTATGTACATGTGCATATGTGTGTATTTGACAAGTGTGCAACTGTGATACACCATGGATGCATGTGACACTGACATGTAGGAGGCTGATTGGCAGATGTGACATTGATGGCGATGATATCACTGCGACAGGTGGTGGAGATGTACAGATGCATGTATGTCTGGTGGCGTGTGTGCATGTGTTCTGCACTCCCGTGTTGCATGTGACGTCAGGCTAACCTTCGGCTGCTCATGCTGTTGTATGTGTATGGATGGTGCTGCCTGGTGCAACATTCCTGTTGATTTGCTCATGTGTGTGAGTTGAAATGATATGTGTGTTGGGGAGTGTGATGCCATGTGTGAAGTTTGCCACTGCCACTCATGTGCAACTGTCATGTGTGTATCAGACCATTGTACAGTGCCATGATGCCTGTGTTCTATCTCTCCCTGTCTGCAGCGTCAACTGATGAAGAGGGCAGAGATGGTGCTGTGGAGCAAAGTGGCAGGGATCGCACCGCCAGCCGGAGACGCAAGGCCCGGCTCCCCTCCCATGGCTCCGGTTCCCCGCCGGAGCGGGGATCGAGCTATGTGGACGCACGGCTTCAAGCTACACCTTACCCTTCTTTCGAGTCCTCCGCCTTGGTAAGGCCCTTTTGCCCTCATTCACTCGACCTACGCAAAAGCACCTTCCTGCACTCCCCACAGAGCAGGCATTGCTGAAATCGCCCGCCTGACCTTCTTTGCCTGACCCTGTGATGTCGGGCGCGACGCGGCACCATAACGAGGCTGGTGCCTCGTTGCTAAGCTACTAGGCACATGTAGTAGCGGCCATATCCGGCGGCAGGCGGAAACGCCGGCGGCCGCCTATGAAGGCCCATACAAAGGCCCCTGTTTGCCCCCAGTGAGCCCCAGTCTGTGCCTACAACAGCTACCTGAGGAGAGGGCAGGAGCCCCTCCTCTTCCTCACATCAGAAGCCGGAGTGCGGATCGAGCTATGCAGACGCACGGGTTCAAGCTACACCTTACCCTTCTTCTGAGTCCTCCGCCTTGGTAAGGCCCTTTTGCCCTCATTCACTCGACCTACGTAAAAGCACCTTCCTGCACTCCCCACAGAGCAGGCATCGCTGAAATCGCCCGCCTGACCTTCTTTGCCTGACCCTGTGATGTCGGGCATGACGCGACACCATAACGAGGCTGATGCCTCGTTGCTAAGCTACTAGCCGCATTTAGTAGCGGCCATATCCGCCGGCAGGCGGAAACGCCGGCGGCTGCCTACGAAGGCCCATACAAAGGCCCTGTTTGCCCCCTGTTCGCCTAACTGTGCGCATAAAGAGCATTCACATAAACTGAATTCCAGACCCTTCGGTGAGTGCTCATATACTATCTGCACTACTTCTGCACGTTGTCAAAATATGACTCTACAATTATATGCTATAACCGTTTAGCATCAAAGTAAACTCTGTAACCTGTCTCATCAATATATCAGGTTCAGGCCTACGTTACGGTGTTGTCTGTACTTTACAGAGCAGAACAACGTGTTTACCAAGTATCTGGGACCAGCCTACTGTGTAACATTATTTAGTAACCTTTGTCGCCACATTGTCCTAATGAGTTCAGGCCTATTTTATAACAACCTACTGTACTACTATCTTAATGAGTCCAGGCCATTCTCCACCGTCTGCACTCAGACCCTGGTCAGACCAGCCTATTCTGACTTAACACAGCAGCTCATTATATTATTTCTTAGATATGGTAAGTGTCCTACCCGAACCCAGGCGCTGCCTAATTCAGCATTTTGTACTATTCTGGACTTAGATGCCACCACACTGCATCATATGTTGCTCCTTAGGGTCGCTAATAGACCACATTTGATCTGTGTTGTGCCTTATGGTCGCTAATAGACCACATCTGATCTGTGTTGTGCCTTATGGTCGCTAATAGACCACATCTGATCTGTGTTGTGCCTTATGGTCGCTAATAGACCACATCTGATCTGTGTTGTGCCTCATGGTCGCTAATAGACCACATCGAATCTGTGTTGTGCCTCATGGTCGCTAATAGACCACATCTGATCTGTGTTGTGCCTCACAGTCATTAATAGACCACATTTGATCTGTGTTGTGCCTTATGGTCGCTAATAGACCACATCTGATCTGTGTTGTGCCTCATAGTCGCTAATAGACCCCATCTGATCTGTGTTGTGCCTCATGGTCGCTAATAGACCACATCTGATCTGTGTTGTGCCTCATGGTCGCTAATAGACCACATCTGATCTGTGTTGTGCCTCATAGTCGTTAATAGACCACATTTGATCTGTGTTGTGCCTTATGGTCGCTAATAGACCACATCTGATCTGTGTTGTGCCTCATAGTCGCTAATAGACCACATCTGATCTGTGTTGTGCCTCATAGTCGCTAATAGACCACATTTGATCTGTGGTGTGCCTCATGGTCGCTAATAGAACACATTTGATTTGTGTTGTGCCTTATCTGTAGTTACTACTGTACTTTACTACTGTAGTGCCTATCTAGTGTCTACACATACGTTAATTGAATACACTAACTATTCTTGCTATTAACCTACGAACCTCACTACCCCCATCATTAGAGCCAAGTCACCCACAATGGCCACACCTAGAGGCGCCACTCTAACTATGGCTACCCTCCTCCCGTTGCTCCAGAATATCTCACCTCAGAACCGCGCCCACACAACCCCACCACTTTACCCAGATCTACTATCTCCAATAGATTGGATAAACAGATTTGCCCGCCCACCTTCACCCTGCATACCCTGTCCCACAACCCTTAGAAACATAAGACTAGGTTCTCGCATTTTTGCACCTACTACCACATTCCTGAACACAGCCCCACCGACCTTGATTAGAAATGATAGACTCAGCTATCGCACTAATCTTGATACAAAACTCACCAGAATGCTCACCAATCAGACTAAGAACCCCAAGCAGCCTACCTCACTTACTGACCTCCCACCGAGTCACAACCCTGCAATACCTCACTCGCCACCACACACGAAAGCCAACCCTCCACAGACCTCTATCAAGGGAGCTCTCATCAATGCTCGCTCATTGGTAGCCCACGCTACTGATGTCGCCGACATTATCTCCACTAACCACCTAGACTTTATCGCTATCAAAGAGACTTGGCTCCACCCAACAGCCGGTCCCACAATAGCTCTAGCCACTCCGGACAACTACAACATCATCCGAGCTGACAGAAAAAATGGAATAGGAGGAGGAATAGCAATTATTGTTAAATCCACCCTAAACATTAACACAACCCTACCCTCAGCCGAACTTTTATCTGTCAAACTCCCATTATCTGACACACAAACCATCCTGATCCATATCATATACAGACCCCCAGGACCCCCATCTACCTTTGAAGAGGATATCTCTCTCTTACTCACTACCAATTTGAAACCAAAATCCCAAATCATCATTCTGGGAGATTTCAACTTGGGACTCAATGACCCCAATGACAACCAGGCCACTTCCCTTAATGACACGATTACTCATCTAGGCTTCACCCAACACATTAATCAACCTACACATACACAAGGAAGATCCTTGGATTGGCTTGCAGATGCCAATTGCAACCTTTCACTGACTGACATCACTCCCTGTGCTTGGACTGACCATCACCTTATTACCTTCTCTTTACCTAGATCCTTACCATCTACCACACGACCCACAAAGTTACCTCAAATAATCTCCAGAAATAACCGCAACATCACTATAGAGAACCTCAAACCTCTCCTCGCGCCTATCAGCAAAGCTAATCTACCGATGCAAAATGACAACCCAGCAGCCATAGTAGACTTATATAACAACACCTTAGAACTAGCCCTCAACCAGATAGCTCCTCTGAAACAACGAAAAGCCAAACCTATTGCCCACTCCAACAAATGGTTCTCAGCAGAATTAAAAGCTCTCCGCAATATTAAAAGAACTGCAGAAACTAGCTGGAGAAAAGCCCCTTCTCTCTCCACTAAAGACAAATTCGCTTCAGCTGCCTCCACCTACAAATCCTCCATCTTAAATGCTAAAAAAGAGATCTATAACGTGAGAATACAAAATGCCAAATCTGGCACTAAAGAACTTTTCTCTATACTAAGAGAACTTGAATCACCATTGCCTCCTACAGAGGACTGCACCAAAGACAAGGCCTGGTGTAACCATATCCAGCTCGCCCTCGCTAACAAAATTGCCCTCCTACAAACTAAGATAGAAGCAAAAAAAGATAGCTTTACCTCCAAGCAGAACACCAGCAGCAAAATAAACCACACCACCCCTAATTGCCCCTCCTTCCACTTCTCACCAGTCACAGAAGAGGAAGTAATCAAGATAATCGCCTGTCTCAAACCATCCAACTGCAAAGGTGACATTTGTCCCGCATCTGTCATCAAAGACAGTGCTAATGAGCTAGCCCCTCTTATCACCTCTCTGATCAACTCCTCCTTCAAAAACTCAGTGGTCCCCAACAACCTTAAAGAAGCGTGGGTCCTACCCCTGCTCAAAAAACCTAACCTAGATCCCAACATCCCCACAAACTACAGGCCCATCACCACAGTCCCATTTCTTCTCAAAATCTTGGACAGGGTATCCTATCTCCAAATACAACAACATTTGGAAGACAACAACCTCCTAGGCCTGCGACAATCCGGCTTTAGACCAAGGCACGGGACTGAAACTGCCCTCTTGCATCTAAAAATCCAAATGGATGACGCCAAAGACAAGGGCAAACTGGCCATCTTGCTCTTGTTGGATCTCTCTGCCGCCTTTGATCTGGTTGACCACCAGATCCTCACCCAACACCTCTCCTCGGCTGCTGCATTCTCTCAGAATGCCACTAAGTTGATCCACTCATTTCTGTCTGACAGGTCGACTAGAGTCTTCACCCCCACTGCGGCTGCGGACCCTATTCCAATCACATGTGGAGTGCCCCAAGGCTCTTGCATTTCCCCCACACTTTACAACATCTTCACGAAGCTCCTATTTGACCGGCTTAACAATCTGGGTGTCAGCTACACTAATTATGCCGATGACACCCAGGTCCTCATCACGCTCACTGGTAGCTATGAAGAAGATGTTGCAAAGCTTAATGATATCTACTTAGAAATCCAAGCCTGGATGGCCACACACAGTCTTTGCCTAAACGACAATAAGACAAAACTGCTTATCGTAGGCTCCCAGGCTCGCCTCAACAAATTGGACCAAAGATACCAATCCTTTACCATCGATGACAACATCATAAAAGTATCCAAAGAGGTCAAAACACTAGGTGTATACCTCGACTCTACCTTGTCACTAAAGAAACAAATAAACTCTACCATCTCAGCTACCACATACACCAATAAATTGATCAATGCCTGTAGGCCTTTTCTCTCACCTCTAGTTGCCTCACCCTATCTAGAGCGCTGATTTTGTCTAAATTAGACTATTGCAACACACTCTACTTAGGTACTACCACAAAAAACTTGGACAGGCTCCAGATCCTTCAAAATAATGCACTAAGATGTGCCCTCATCCTTCCGCGCAAGGCACACATATCCACGGTTAGCAAAGAAGTCCACTGGCTCCCAATCCGCGACAGAATTAAGCTAAGAAACCTGGTCATCGCCCACAAGTGCCTGTCACGTACTACCCCACGCTACCTTTCAGACAAATTCTCTAGACACTGCCCCATTAGACCCACCAGAACTCCTTACCTGCACCAACTAAAGATACCCAACTATAACCTAAAAACAGCAGGAGGCTCCAGTTTCCCAGTGCTCGCAGCACAATGTTGGAACACCCTCCCCTCTACAATTAGATCGGAAACCGCGTTCTGGCCTTTCAGAGCCATGGTAAAATCATGGCTACTAGCCTAAACATCTAGACACTCACCGACACGACCGGCCAGCCGCCTCTCTTTACGTACAGTATTGTTTACTCTATCTACAGCCTACTCAGGACCAACCTGTAACCCGGTCCTCACTCGCCACTGTAACTACTTTGTGCCTATTCTCTGTACATTCTATTCTCTGTATATTCTACTCTTGAATATAAACATTCAGAGCCTGGACTAATGTATACTCTGTCTGTTGTATTATGATGCTTGTGTAACGATATGTAACTCTGCTGTGCACATGATTATGCGCCCAGCTACCTGAGGGTTCGGTCGCGCCTTATAAATAAACAAACTAAACTAAACTAATGTTGTCATCTCGTCGGGGAGTGAGGAGTCTGGTGCCACGTCTGTGGCCGCAGCTGCCGAGGGTAGGTCCAAGAGGCGGAGGTCGAAGGTGGACTCCTCGGTAGCAGAAGGGGCAGCTGAGACCACACAGGGTCCGATGGAGGAAGATGGCACAGAGTTATGCAGGTTGGTGGGGAGTTTGGTTGAGGACGAGGCCGTGGAAGGGACACACACGGGGTCTGGAGGGGGGATTCCACTGGTGCTAGTGGTGCAGTCCAGGGGCAGTGACAGGAGGCAGCACAGGCCGCTGCAGAGGTGCCTGTGTGTAATCCTGTCCCCGATCCTCTGACTGCATCATCCCGCACCAACAGGGATGCCTTCGCCCAGACCCGTTTTCAGGGAGGCGATGAGCGTACAACAACTGGCCTTCCTCTCCCTGCGGACGTGGCAATCCGGGACCGTGTTGAGCCTGTCCTGGCTGGGATGGCGTTGCGTCAACGGGGCATCTGAGATGACCTGCAGGGTTTTTGTGAAGACTCTGCACATTATCTGGGATGCCTCTTTGACCGCATCGACCTACTGGGAAGGGTCAACAGTTCTGGATTCCTCCGTGTGCTGGACCTTGTACCGACCCCCTCCTCAACTGAAACCCCTATGCGCCAGTCGTCCTCCGTGCCATCTTTCAGCCCAAGTATCACCTGGGTACCCTGTGGAGCTGCCTCTGACCCAGCGGCCAGGCTGGTGGAGGACACATCCCTGCCACAGTCGGGAGTCGGAGGTCCGGCAGGAATGGCGACCCCAACAACTGGACCCCAGCAGGAGGTGGACGTGCAGGCATGAAGAGGCAGGGCACATGCACGGCAGCAGCAGGCTCAAGGCGGGAGCAATGGTGGCTCGAGGCCATCAACATCAGAGGGGCAGGCATCGACCGGAGGGCAGGAGGACCCTGAATTGGGAGTGTCTTCCAGGTGGCAGCGGTTGGGCCAGCAAATAGATGCAGAGCGGTGGCGGGCGGAAGAGGCGCGGCTCACTATGGTCAGGGCTGTGTGCCTCGAGGCAATTCGCAGGGAGTTGGAGGTGGACATGGCTTTATCCCTGCGAAACCTCGGGCCATGGAGCAGGCCTGCCTCCAGGACTTAGAACGATAGTTCGATGATGCCCTGGCACGGGAAATCAACAAGTGAGCCGTAGGACTTGTCCGCCGCCATTGTATATAGTTTATTAGTGTTAGGTTTCCTTTCTGTTTTTCTTTCATTTGGGGCGCTTTGACAATGCCCCACCTTTTTGTATATAGTTGTTTATTAGGTAGGGTTTTTTGTAGGTTTCCTTTGAATAGTTGAGCTCATAGACCCTGGATTTGTACTTTGTATATAGTTGAAGACTGGATTTCACTTCATTATTTTTTGATTTTACCATGGATCAATGGATTTGTCTTATTTTTTACCTTTGGATTTGGTTTGAGCAACGGACACTTTGGACCCATTTTCATTTGGATTTATTTGGATTCTGCTTTCATACATTTTTTTTCTATTATTTTGGACATGCAGCATTTTGTTTATTTCCATTATTGTGTGATTTCATTTCATTCCCTTGCTTTTGTGTTTAATACATTTTTATTTCATACTTCAATGTGTGGTATTCTCTCATTGGTTTCATGCATGTCACGATGTGGGTTTTCTCATTCACTTGCACCCATTGTGTGTGTGTGACGGACATGTATTGATGTGCATACTTGCCATTTGGGATGCATCATGTGATGGGGATTTCAATGTGGGGTGGATGTAATACTTGGTTGTGTGTTTGGACTGGGGTGGCATGGGGTGGGATTTGGGTGGCCATAAGGGCCATGATTGTGGATCGTGATGACGTGTTGGGGGGGACATGAGTCGGGGCCTGCTGGCTGGTGCCTGTCACTGCTGGTTGGGTGGGGGTGCAGGAGGACATGATTCAGGGCCTGCTGGCAGGTGCCTGTCACTGCTGGGTGGATGAGGGGGTGGGGGGACATGAGTCAGGGCCTGCTGGCAGGTGCCTGTCACTGCTGGGTGGGTGTGGGTGCAGGGGGACATGATTCGGGGCCTGCTGGCAGGTGCCTGTCACTGCTGGGTTGGTGGGGGTGCAGGGTGACATGATTCGGGGCCTGCTGGCAGGTGCCTGTCACTGCTGGGTGGGTGAGTGGGTGGGGGGACATGAGTCGGGGCCTGCTGGCTGGTGCCTGTCACTGCTGGGTGGGTGAGTGGGTGGGGGGTAGAGTTGGGGCCTGCTGGCAGGTGCCCATCAATGGTGGGTGGGTGAGGGACATGTGTGAAGTCTCCCAGGTACATGGTGCAATGCGGCCTGCCTGCGGGGCATGCCCAGGGGTGATGGGCTGCCTGTGGGGCATGGGGAGGGGGGTAGGGACACACCAGGGAGGGCCCACACTGCCAAATTACATGTGTAACTCCCTGCGCACCCCTCAGAATAAATGTACCCCTCTGCGCTAGCGGAAATGCATGTGAAACTCCCCGGTGCACCCTCAGAATACACGTACCTCGCTCGCACAAGGCGTGTGATACCTCCCGCGTACCCCTGAAATACACATACCCCACTCGCCCAAGCCCTATCGCGTGTGAAACGTCCCACGCACCCCAGAAATACACGTACCCCGCTCGTCCAAGCCCTATCGCGTGTAAAACCTCCTGCGCACCCCCGAAATACACGTACCCCGCTCGCACAAACCCTATCGCGTGTAAAACATCCCGCGCACCCCCGAAATACACATACCCCACTCGCACAAGGCCTATCGCGTGTGATACTTCCCACGCAACCCCGAAATACACATACCCCGCTTGCCCAAGGCCTATCGCGTGTAAAACTTCCCGCGCACCCACACAATACACGTACCCCGCTCGCACAAGGCTTATCGCATGTGATACTTCCCGCGCACCCCCGAAATACACCTACCACGCTCGCCCAAGTCCTATTGCGTGTGAAACTTCCTGTGCACCCCAGAAATACATGTACCCCACTCGCCCAAGGTCTGTCGCGTGTAAAACTTCCAACGATCCCCGAAATACACGTACCTCGCTCGCACAAGCCCTATAGCATGTAAAACATCCCGCGCACTCCCGAAATACACATACCCCGCTCGCAAAAGGCCTATCGCATGAGATACTTCCCGCACCCCCCCGAAATACACGTACCCCGCTCGCCCAAGGCCTATCGCATGTAAAACTTCCCGCGCACGCCCAGAATACACATACCCTGCTCGCACAAGGCCTATCATGTGTAAAACTTCCCAAGCTCCCCCAAAATACACGTACCCCGCTCGCACAAGCCCTATCGCGTGTAAAACTTCCCATGCACCCCTGAAATACACATACCCCGCTCGCACAAGGCCTATCACGTGTGATACTTCCCGCGTACCCCTGAAATACATTTACCCTGCTTGCACAAGCCCTATCGCGTGTAAAACTTCCAGCGCACCCCCAGAATACACATACCCCACTCGCACAAGGCCTATCGCGTGTGATACTTCCTGCGCACCCCCGAAATACACGTACCCTGCTCGCACAAGGCCTTTCGCGTGTGTTACTTCCCGTGCACCCCCGAAATACACTGTACCGGCCCTGTAAACTGGTGCAGGGTTAGCGCAGCCCTTTGCGCTGCATTGGGGATTTCAATGTCTTTTCCTTGAGCAAGGGGCGTTCTTGGGGGCATAACTGCCGCTGCGGGATGTTCTCTGCACCAGTGCTAAAAATGGCTTTGAAATTCCATAACTATGCAGTGCGCCAGAATGCTGTTTAGCGCACATGGCTGGCGCACGCTCCCTCTCTGCGCTGCTCGCAAGCGCTGCCTCTGCACTGAAATCTATTAATTACCCCCATTGGCCTTTAGTTTAAAATGCTGCTGTGGTCTTCACTTTCCTTGTCTTTGCTCTTGGCCATAGAATGAGTCTGAATGCGTGGAATTACTTCTGTTGCTTCACAGTCAGTAGTTGCTGGTGGGGTTTGGGTTTCTCCTTTATAGGGTTTGATGTCATGCAACTGCAGCCAAGCTCTTCTTCCTTTTAACTTGGCAGCTGTAGGGGTAACTTCTTCCACCTCATAAGGACCTTCAAAGCTGGTCGTGCTCCAAGCGCATACAAACTTTCACACCAGCACCTGGTCCCCTGGGTATAGGATAGGTTGGTTCAACAAATCTTCTTCTTAAATAGGCTGATCGTCTTTGTCACTTCTCTTTGACCCCCTCCCTTTGGTCTTTGACCTCTTGAGACATGAAAGAAACACTTGCAATCATTGTTGTTAATAATCATGCATCTCGCCACCTAATGTCTCTGCTACACTATGGGCATCAGTTCTTAACCTAGTTGGAGGAGCAAGGGGGGTTCTCATGTGGCGTCCAGTCACCAGCTCATGAGGAGTTAAATGGTGATCTGAGCAAGGCTAGTTTCTTAGGGCCTATAAGGCAAGGGGTACACAATATAGCCAGCCCTTCTTTAAAGTAATCTTTACTTTAGCAATCCTCTCCTTCAGTAATCCATTTAATTGTTCACAGATGCCCTTTGCGTGTCGGTGATACACAGAGTAAAGCGTATGCTTAATGCCTAATAGAAGAACTATTTGTTAGAACACCTCATTTACAAAATGCGGCCCATTGTCAGACCGCAAAAGCGCACACAAGATGGAGATCTTGGGAACACTTCATGCACAAGACACTTGGCAGCGCACGTGGCATCAGGGTGTGTGCCTGCCTTTATCTATTTAGAGAAAGGACATACCACGACAAGCATATATCTGTAGCCGTAGCATGTCTGCAGCATGTCTGCAGCATATCCACATTATCTATATATAGATGCTGAAATGGATTGTTGGTTATAGGAATTGCTCCCCTACCTGTTCCCAAAATATGCCCTGCAGTACATTTCTGGAACACAATGTTATTTATAGTAAACTGTGCCACATGCTCCAACAGATTTGGAGAGAACCACTCTTCTGCTCTGTAGCAGCTAGACTCTTTCAAGTAGTGGAGCTGCTCCAATGCTACCCTCAATAATGCTAGAGGCATACCTGGCTTTCCAGTGCTATCCTGTCTCCAAATTCCCTCAGTGGGTGATAAAGAACACCCCAGATTTTGCCACAATTTCTTCTCTTCTTGTGGTGCTCGACCTTGTATCTCAATCAACTGGCCAATAGACAGCATGTTAAAGCCCTCCTTTAGCAACATGCATTGTCCTGTCATCTGTTTAACACTTTCTTTTTCAAAAGTAGAAATGGTTAGGAAATAGACTGCATTCTTTTAGTATGTGCTGCACATTTTACGACTGGTAGAATCAATGAGAGTGTTAGAACTTCAGTAAGATTATCCAATAGGGCTACATGTTGCACTGCAGTACCGTCTGCACGGAGGAAGCCCCTCCTTTTCCAGCGTGGCAAACCCGCATGTACAGTTGGCATCACATAAGTGCAGTCAGAGTACACTGTCACTTCATCATCTTCGAATCTCTCAAGTGCATTGATTGGTGTCAATAATTCTGCAGCCTGTGCTCAGCAATGCAAAAGGCAATCTTGCACTTCTCACTACTCAGAGGGGTAATGCCCTTTCATAACTGGATCTAAAATCTCACTATAAAAGGCCAATGGTATGAGTCCATGCCCTAGTGTCGTATACAGCGTGAGGACTGCTGTTATGAGTTCTCCATTTGAATGGGATAATAAGTACAATTCTTCGTGGTAATCCAGAATTCCCAACCCAGGAGCTGTACTGATCAACTTTTTTAATTCTTCAAATCCTCCAGTCATTCCAACTGTCCATATTATTTGCTCTTGCCCACCTGTGCTTCTTTAAGCCCTTTTAAAAGTGGTTGAATGTATGTACTATAATTGAGATAGTGTGCATGATGCTGCATTGAGCTGGGGTGGATGCTGTTTCTGGGTGGTCAGTTGTATGCATGGGCTTATGGGCAGCTAGGTGTTGGTTGCTGGGGTGAGCTTGGGTATTAGTTTTCAGGAAGAGTGTGTTTTGCTAGGGGAGTTGGAGTTGTTGGGTCTTAGTTTCTGGAGTGGCAGGCGGCATCTACTGTTTTAGCTGGGCTGGTGTCAGTCACTAGTGTGAGCTGGTGTGGAAATGGGGGTTGCTCAGATGAGCAGGCATTGCTGGCTGGTGGTTTCTAGGGTGAGCTGGGGTGCAGAATGCTGGGTTGACATAGGGTGGGTGGGTGTAGATGTTTTGGTAAGCTAGGGTTGATTAGTAATGCTGGGTTAGCTATGGTTAGCGGGTCAGGTGGACTTGGGTGAATGGATGTTTAGTGTGCAGCTTTGAGCTTGTATAGTGAGGTGGAGTTCTAGAGTGAGTTTGGGATACTAACATAAACCTGGGAGCCTTGGTGGGTGAGCGATGGTAGTGTGGTGAAGATGGGTGATGTGGCCTGAGGGTGGGGTGAGGTTGGAGGTGGTGTGAGGGTAAGGTGAGGTAGGGTGTTGATGCTGGTTGGTGGTCTGAGGTGAGATATTGGTTTGCTTTGATGGGTACATTGTGGTGGTAATATGAGGTGAGGTAGTCAGGGGAGGTTGGGTGGTAGGGTGAGGTGAGTACGCTGGGATGAGATTGGTGGCGTGAGGCTTTTGGGTGAGATGAGTGACGTGGTGTGAATTCCGAAGGTGGAAGTGGTGAGGCGATCATGCAAGGGTAGGTGGTGTGAGGGGTTTGTCAGTTGGTGAGTGGAATGTTTTGGTGGGATGTGTGGGTGGTGTGAGTTAAAGTGGTGGCTGAGGTCGGGTGGGAAGGTGAGGCTTATTGGATGGGGTGCGGTAGTGCAGTGTGTTTAAGCAAGTAGTGTGAGGTGAAGTGGTGTGGGAGGTTTGCTAGGTGGGTTGAGACAATGGAGTGAGCTTGAGTGGAGGGAGAAGTGGTAAGGTGGTGAGTTGAGGTGAGATGGTAGGGTGAGGCAAGGTCTGGGAGTGAAATGAGGTTTGAATGTGTGTTGGATGAGGTGGGTATTGTGAGGTTAGATGGGTGTTTTGGGTGAGGGTGAGTGGGGAATGGAGTGAGGTGCTAGGGTGAGTGCGGAAGTATGGGTGATGTTAGTTAGATCGGGAGATTTGTTGGGCCAGTGAAATGAAGAGTGGTGCTGGTGTGAGGCTGTTGGTTGGATGGGGTGAACTGAGAATCTGTAGTGAGGTTGGTTGGGTGCGTGGGGCGGGGCAACTTACTGGAGTCAAGATGGCTGGGTTGGATGAGGTGGTAGGCTTAAGTGGGTGAGGCTCTTGGATTAAGTTGCTGAAGTGAAGTGATAGTGTGGAGTGAGATGCTGCTTATGTTGGGTGAGTAGATGGGTGGGTGGAGTTGCTAAGATGGGTGAGATGCTGTGGTGTTTGGGTAGGTGAGGTTCTGGAGTGACACTTTGTTGATGACATGATGTGGTGAGCTGGTGAGTTGAAATGTTGATGTATGGTTTGGTAGTTGGGGTGGGGTGAAGTGCTGAGGTGACGTGAAGGACTGGGGAGAAGGAGGTGCAATGCTGTGGTGAGTTGGTGGGAGTAGTTCTGAGTGAGGCTTGAGGGCTGGGGAGGATTGGTGCGGTTATTGAGGTGGTGGGTGAAGGTGGGTGGGATGAGTGTGGTGCTGGGTTGTGGTTAGGGTTGGTGAGGCACTGTGGTGTGGTGGGTGGGTAAAATGAGTTGATGGGGTGTGGGACGATGAATGTCTTAGGCTGCCCAGGAGAGCTGGGGCAGATGGGGTTGCTGGGGTGAACTACAATTGGTAGGTGGGGATTGGTTTGGTGAGCTAAAGTGGATGGGTGTTCATTTCTGGGGTGAGCTGAATAGGTGGAGATTACTAGATGAGCTATGGTTCCTCAGGTGAGCCATGGTGAGTGTGTGAATAGGCAATGCTGAGGTGAGCTGGGGGTGGTTGATGGGTTCTAGGGTGACCTAGAGTCGGTTTATAGGTGATAGGTTATTTGATGAGTTAAGGTGGGTAGTATTGAGGCGAACTATTTGTATTGGGAGGAGCTAGGGTGGGTGGGTGGCGGCACCGGCATGAGCTAGTGTGGATGGGTGAGGGCTACTTGAGTGCACTAGTGTTGGTGAGTGGGCTATGGTTTACTGGTGTGAGCTAGCATAGGTGTGCAGCTGTTCTTGAATAAGCTAGCGTGGGGGTTTCTGGGCTGAGCAAGGGTGAGTGGGTTAGCTAGGTTTCTGGTGTTAACATGTGTGGGTGGGTGAGCTACATTGCTAGCATTAGCTAGGGTGAGTGAGTTGGGAAGTATGAGGTGAACTAGGGTGGGAGGATTGGTGAGTCTGGCGTGAGATAGAGTGGGTGTTTGGCAAATGCTTGGGAGCTAGGGTGTGGAGTTGTGGGTTCTGGGGCAAGCTAGGGTAAGGGCACTTGTGGCTGGAATCAGCTAGGGCATTGTGTGGGTGTTTCTTTAGTAAGCTTTTTGGGTTGGTGGGGTGACCTAGTATGGATAAGTGCAGGTTACTTGTCTGAGTTAGGGTCGGTGGGTATGGCAGCTGCTCAGATACGTTTTTGGGGTTGGTGTGGTGAGCTAGGATTGTTGGGGGTGCTGATGTGGTGACCTTAGGTGGTTTGGTGGGATTACTGAGGTGTGCTATGGTGGGAGGGGGTGGAAATACATTTCTCAGGTGCCAATTATATTTTTCCACTTATCCTCTAGTAGGTAACCCCACATAATAGATACTTTGAATGTAATGTATAAGGTTCCTCAGTCCTTTAATGCACTTGCTGCAGAGACATGTGTGCATACTCTAAGTCACAAGTTTGTATCTTGGGTGTGAAAGCAACGCATTTCATCCTTCTAAGGCTGGTAAAAATGAGTAGCTCTTGTCCTCCTAATTGGGGGGACGTGGACAGCAGCAAACAGAGATGCTTGTGGACCTAAACCCTAGGAGATGTATTCTTGGTCTGCACGGTCAATCCCCCTCAATAACCAAATATTGCAGTACATCCTTGTGGTTCCCGACTGTTATTTCACTCCACTGTGATTCTCTCTTGGATGTCTTCTGACATTACTTTGATCCAATGTGATTTTACCCTATCTGCTGCACGGTTTGTGCAGCCAGGAGTATTTGAACCCACTGTAGGGTGCTGTGGAACTCTGCCCAAAGTGAAAATGTTCCATGATGCTAATTTACTAGTACATCTGAATGGTCATAAAAGCACAGCCTATCGGAAGAACCAATTCCTAAATAACAGTAACCCAGTAACATACTGCTGGACCTGAAACTAGTGAATAATGTATAACTTACCTAGATGATTTAATTGTATTCAGCTACAACTGGTCAGATCATCTTCACAACATGGACACAGCCCTCTAGGCGCATGCAAAAGAAAGCCTGTCCATTAAAGCTTGTCACAACATTGTTGTCAAGCCATGAAAGTCAAATAAACAGCAGTAAGTGTCAAGAACTCAGACTCAAATCTGTTTTGATTCAAATGTATTGACTGAGTACTGAGGCATGAACACAAAGGCAGCTGGTCACAGTTTTACAGGTATTTATTAGGATTACTGCATTAAACCCATTATCAGTACAGCTGGAGCAGTCATCCTCATCCATCCACTCCAACTGTCTCTCTCGCCTGCTCCCTTCCATTCCAGAATGCACTCAAACACATGCCTTGCACTCATGCTGCATGCACCAATAAGCACACTACACGCCTAAGTTTTCATTATTCGCTTTTCGTATAGAGAGGTGGGGTTACCCACATTGACCCATTGCATAATCCTTGAACTTCTGGGGACTCTTTTTTCCCCTTAATAATCTCCTTTTCACATCCCTTCCTTTTTCCAACTAATCCTCACACATCACTTCAGGAACACACTGTTCCTCAACCTTCACCACTCTACTCATATTCCACGTCCTACCATCCAGAGTCATCACTGCATTGTGAAAAACATTCACAAATTGACAGGGTTCAGACCACTTCAATGGCCCACCTCTCAATAGTGCAGGTAACTTCACTCTAACCACAAAACCATTGTTCAAACATCTTTCTCTGACAGCTTTCCTTCTGTCATAGTTAGACTTGTTAGACAATTGCCTCTCCCTAACTTGCAATTTCGCTTGTTGAACACTGTCCCAAGTCACCATGCTCTCTTCATCCAAGGAGGACACAACTTGAAATTTGCTCGCCTTCCTTTATTTAATTACAAAAGGTGACAAACCCGTCGCACAATGTAGTGAGAATCGATGTGCCGCAATCCTGCTCATCACCACGCTCACCCATGCCCCCCAGCCTCACCATGTGAACCCCCACCCTACTGAGGGTCTGGTTCATCATCAAGGCAAAAGCATGGGCTGAGGCCATCTGCATTTCTATGCTGGGAGCCTGGCTTAGGCTGGATGTCCATATCTAATCCCTGTAGGGATACGGCCCACCACAAAAGCTTAGGGTTCTCCCCTTGCATGCCCATTAACCATCAGGGAGGCCTGTGATCCATCTGGATCGTAAAGTGAGACCCAAAGATGTAGAGTTTCAGCTTCTTTACAGCCCACACGACCACATGGGCCTCTTTTTCTACGACAGCCCAGGTCCTTTCCCTTTTTGTCAACTGCCTGCTAATATCGGCAACAGGTTGCTCTACCCCTTCAGAGTTCAGCTGCACTAACACTGCTCCAATCCCAAAATCACAGGTGTCTGTCTGGATAATGAATTCCTGATCATAGTCTTGAACTTTCAGAACTTGGAGCCCTGCACAATCCATCCTTTAAATCCTGAAAGGAGGTTTGAAAGGCGGGGGTCCAAGTTACCTTCTTCTGCATTTTTTTGGATGTTGCATCATTCAGGGGCATGGCAATGGTCCCATACCCTCTGATGAACGACCGGTAGTACCCGGTGAGACCTAAAAAGTCTCTCACCTGCGTCTGTGTGGTGGGGATGTCCGAATGCTTCACAGCTTGTATCTTTGCTTCTAGAGGTTGTTTCTTACCTCCACTGACCAGGTGGTCTAGGTAAGTCGCTGTTCCCTGAGCTATCTGGCACTTCGTGGCCTTGATAGTCAGGCCTGCAATCTGCAGCACCTGAAGCGCTTGTTTCAGGTGGGATACATGATCCTCCCAGGTCTGGCTGATTAAAGCAATGTCGTCTAAATAGGCAACACTGATGTTTTCCAGTACAGACAAAACCTGGTTAACCATCTTCTAAAGAGGGGCGTGGCTACAAGGCCATGTAAGAGGATGTGTTCCCAGGAACGCTCCTGCTGATTCTGCAATGATCCAGGAAAACGTGATACATTGAAACCATCCTAATCTGACATAACCATTGGGACAAGCTCACGAACTGTTACTGCCAAATCTGTGCATGAATTGGTGTAGATCTGAGCTGTAAAACGAGCTGAATTAGCCAAGGGAAGTTTGCGGCGGAGCGCTCACAGGGAATCCAATATTGTGGTCCACCATCAACAAAGAGATGAGACAGGACGATAGTGATTCACGAGCAGCCCGTTGCAGGAGTGCGAGCTGGGCACAGATCGGGACTGCCGGAGAAAGCCGGGAGTAGAGCGACGAAGAGGGGGCTCCCTGCGGCCACATAGCGGGACTCGTGAGGGAAGCCCGGCTGCATGGCGAGGCGGTGAACGAACCGCACCGGGAATGTGAAGCGCATGCCTGGTATGAAACAAACGGGACCGAAACATCAAGCGGTCCGCCAGCCATGTGATGCAGATTATGCAGCCGCTTGCCCACAGTGAAGCAACATTGCAGGAGGCACTACAATACTTGGTAGGGCACACGAAACACGAACAACGAACCGGCATCCCCGTGAGTAACTGATACTGTATTGCAACGGGAAAGCGATTCCACTCGCAGTCGCATTGGAACTTAACCACCGGACCAGATATTAATGAGGCAGCTTTTCAAGACATGCGAGACAACCACAACAGAAAGCACTGCGTCACTGCTAGCTGACCCAAATGTAATGAGCAAGGATTAACATGGTAAAACAAAGGCAGCAAGGTATACAGAGAGCCACACTAGAAGACCCTGAATTGGATGTGCTTGTGAATCACAGGTAAAACCTATGTCCAGTCTAAGCAGTGCCAAAGACCTTATGGAGGCACACACAAGAGGACCCTGATTAGATGTGCCCGAGAACTACAGTAGAGAACCTGTGTGCAGCCTGAGTAGTGCCAGGGACTGCACGCAGGCGCAGACGGAAGTTAGAGATAGCCGGTCCGGCGGCAGACAAAGCAGGTCAGTGTGCCGCCCCACAATGGCAAATGGCAGAGACCTCCAACAGCTGCGAGTTGAACGATACAGTGGGCCAGCCAAGAAAAGGGAAAAGGAGGTCAGATGTGAAATGAAACCTGGCCCGGCTTGATAGGCCACTGAGTCCTGCGAGCACTACCAGTAGAGTGCAGTCATCCACAGACCGGTGTTTCATGTGAGCTGCTGCAAGACGCATGGCGGGCCCCCCGTGGCTAAGAAGCGCACAACACCACAGTGGAATTCTGTCCCCACATTACAACGGGTTTGAGTGGCAGCCCGCGGCTGGTCGAGGAGAGTATCCAGTCAATTGCCATCCAGAATGTATACGGGTATTGGCCATGCACCGCTAGTCCAACTCAGGCAATAGGTGGAGTGCACAAAGCCGGGCGAGACGAGCAATCTAGAAAATTAACAGTCCCTGCAAACACTTCCCAGGACTGCAGTTGGTAAATAAACCGTACCTGCTCTTTCAAGACTTACAGCAGGCTTGGTTCGGTGCCACAACAGCAGTGGCTATGGATGCAGAGCAACAACAAAAAAGAAACCCCCAAGAACAGAACAAACTGCCCCCAACTCGTGGATTAAAACCTATCATAAAGCAGCACCTGACACGTCTGCCTTACTAGCATGAAGATGGCATCTAAGGTGCCCAAAGCCAAGCGGAAACAACCTACTCTAGAGGAGTTCGCTAAATCACCACCAACCGCGGAACGGGCAAGACCTAAAGGGCAGCACACACAACAGGAAGAAATCACAGCTCGCAGCGACAAACAAATACTAGATGCCATAGCGGAAATGAAAGTATCTTGGGAGAGCAAGATGGGCATTGCTATCCAGGAAATGAAGACCTCACTTGGGTTCATAATTGACGCGGTAAGTGTGGACGTAAATCTGCTGCGACAAGATGTTTGAGCGCTAGCCGAGCGCACAGGGAACTTGGAAAAGGAGGTGAAATCCAACACAGACACGTGCTCGATCAATGCTAAAGAGATCCACATGCTACACCAACAAGTGCACAACCTTGAAAGCAGAGCTGAAGAAGCGGAAGGGCGTGCACGCTGAAACAATGTACGCATTGTGGGACTTCCGGAAGGAGAGGAAGGATCAGACCCGATAAATTACATTGAGAATATGTTATTACAAGAAATAACGGATGGTGCACTCAGCCAGGGATTTGCAGTAGAACGGGTGCACAGAGCCTTAATCAGGAGGCCGCCACCGGGAGCCCCCCCACGGCCGATCATCGCCAAAATACTGAACTATAAAGATAGAGAGATCTTGGAACATTTCCGCAAAGGGGGGACGATAAGCAGAGCATCGGCAACCATCACGGCGTATCCAGACTACACCCTCTTGTTGCAGAGAAAGCGCATGAACTATGTGGCGGTCAAAAGGAGGCTGCGGGAGGCGGGCACCCGATACATGCTGCTGTATCCGGTGAAGATGAAAGTGCTCGATAAAAACAAGGCCCTTTTTTTAAACTCACCAGAGGATGTGACAGCATGGCTGGATGCAAGGATCTGCCCTTCAGGACCAGGAGACCAAGGGGAGAGGGAGAAGGAGAAGTGAATCGACACCCAATGGAGATAAGTGCAGCACGCATATTGACTTTAGGGCTTGATTATAATCGCGCACTAGATCTGTACCCCAGATCTATAATATATGTGGAAGATAGTGGATCTGAGTGGTGGAAGGCATGTAGTGCCTAGCATACAGAAACGTATTATAAACTGTAGCTTTAATGCAGGAGCGGAGGAGACATATCCATACTCCCAGTAGTCGAATTAGGTAGGATATTAGTAGTGAAGTATCCCCGTGCTTTGTTCTGAGTATCGGCTAGGCCGTATAAAGGGACTAGATGCGGAGTAGCCTCAGATCCAGGGATGGAGCTGGGCAATTGTTTGGGAAGTTGGGGCGGTTGGGGATGGGAAGGGCGGGGGGAGGGAAGGGTGTTGGGGGATTTGCAATGTTATATGTTGGGAGGTTTGAAGAGGGGGTTAATAGTTGGGGAGCGAGCTTACACCTATATACCATGGGGCCCAGGAAGAGGGGGGGCGGAGATGGGACGGAATACGGATTATGGGAGATCTTAGAATAGTAACCTGGAACATCAGGGGACTCAACAGCTATCTGAAGAGGAACAAGGTCATGATGTACCTGAGGAGGCAAAAGATAGACATAGCCTTATTACAAGAAACCCACCTCACTAAAGAGAAACAGGAGGTGATTTAAAAAAAATGGAGGGGGACCACCATTGGAGCAACTTATTCGGCATATGCCAGGGGAGTAATCACCCGGGTAGCGCCACATGTAACCTTGCAACTACTGCAGGCCACGGTGGAGCCGTATGGGAGGATGGTGGTGATGCAGGGCATATTAGAGAATAGAGAGCTGAGCAATATCAATACATATGCTCCAAACCAAGACACGGTGGCCTACTTCAAGACATTATACAGCAAAATCAGCCCCCACCTGGGAGGTGCGGTCATATGGGGAGGGGACTTTAACTGCACGCTAAATCCCAAAATGGACAGATCAAATACAAAACTAGACAGACCTACTCCCGCAGCTAAAACCCTACAGACCCTGATGGGAGATTTTCATATGGAAGACGTATGGAGGCAGCATCACCTGAACGATAGGCACTACTCACATTATGCAGCCCCACAAAAGCTGTACACGAGATTGGACTATATGTTCGCCACTCCGGAACTCATCGGGGAGATTGAGAGGTCAGAATATGAAGCAAGGATACTATAGGACCACACCCCTTTGGTCCTGGCGTGGCGACACCAGCCCCCCAGAGCTAGGATCCCCACGTGGAGCCTTAGAGCCGAAGCACTGAGAGATAATACATTCCAGGGGGACCTAAGGGAGGAGATAACCACATTTTATTAAAATAACGCTGGCAGTGTAGAGTCAGAGGGCACTCTGTGGGAGGCTCTTAAGGTGGTGGTGAGGGGAGCGGCCATATCCAAATCCAAAGGACTCCAAGGGGGCATAACGTGAGAATTACAAGAGGTTGAAAAGAAAATAGAAGCAATCAGGATAGGAGGGGACACCTCACAGGAGGAGACTGAGACCATGAGCCAATTACAACAAGAATGTGGCAGTCTCTGGGAAAGACTATGCAACCTAAATTATAAAAAATACATTGAAAGACAACATGCAGGGGGGGACAAGCCGGGGAGGTTGCTAGCATGGCTATATAAGAACAAGACACCCAGATCAGCGATCAGAGAGATAAAGGGAGAAACAGGCCAAATATGGGACACCCAAGAGAGCGTAAACGAGAGATTCCTTAAATTCTACCAACACTTATACGAGGACGCTGCTGAGGTGGCAGAGCAGGAGATTCAGGAGACGTTAGAGGATATAGGGTTACCTAAATTGGGCACAGAAGGTAGGGAGTGCCTAGATGCCCCAATTACGATAGAGGAATTGGAGACAGTGGTCAAACACCTGCCCACCAGCAAAGCCCCAGGGGCAGACGGGCTTCCTAGCAAATTCTATAAAACGTACAGGCAGGAGGTGCTCCCCCCGCCACTAGCAATGCTAAATGGGCCTTCGAGAAAGGGAGACTGCCGGAATCCCTGAGGGAGGCGATAATTATCCCACTCCTGAAACCCAATAAGCCAAGCACAGACTGCGGGTCGTACAGACCGCTATCCATGCTAAACCAGGACAGTAAAATCCTCACGGCGGTGCTACCGAACAGACTTAAGTGGGTAATAAATAAACTCGTACATCCAGACGAGACTGGCTATGTCCAAGGTAGGAGTATATCTGATAACCATAGAAGGCTCCATGACATCATAGAACAGGCAGAAGGAGACCCTTTTGAAATAGCAATAGTCTCACTAGACACGTTGAAAGCCTTCGACTCTGTAAGATGGCCCTGGCTGATGGCGGCCTTGAAGGAATATGGGATGGGACCCGGGTACCTGAGGTGGGTGGAAATGGTGTATAGCTCCCCACTGGCCAGAATTAAAACGGAAGCGATCATCTCAGATAAATGGCATCTCAGCAGAGGCACTAGACAGGGATGCCCATGGTCCCTGATGCTGTACATCCTAGCATTAGAACCTCTAGCGATCTATCTAAGGCAACAATATGAAGAGATTGGGGTCCACAGTAAGGGGGGACCGCACCTGATATCATTGTATGCAGACAATGTGTTGCTGTATCTGCAATACCCGGAGGAAAACTTACAATATATTCTGGAGGTGATGGAGCGTTACGCGACACTCTCCAACATAGCGCTTAACCCCAAAAAATCGTGCATGTTTCCCTTGGAGTCCCACAGGAAAACGTACCAGTCCTGCAGGTAGCCTGGGAGACCAGAACGTTTAGATACCTGGGGATCAACATATATCATACGATAGGAGACAAACACAAATATAACACCGAGAAAGCGGTAGAAAACATCGAAAACAGCATGGGATTCTGGACGAAGCTCCCCCTAGCCATGGTGGGGAGGACGGCTTTGCTGAAGATGGTGGTCTTGCCCAGGTTACTACATTTTTTTGTAAATATCCCACACATGTTGCCCAGACTCTTTTTTATCAAACTTCATAGCCTATACAGGGACTTTCTTTGTCTTTGGCACAACACTAGGAACAGAATTGCTTTATGGAAATTACAAAACACGTATGACAAAGGGGGCATAAACCGGCCGAACTTTGAGATATACCTCTTGGCCAGGCAACTACAATATGTCGCTAGGTGGCTGTTGGAAGACACAACGGCAGAATCTAGACTGCTAAGGGATGAATGCGACCTGTACTTTTTGAAAGAACTGATTTGGCTACCCAAATCAGAGCTAAAAGGGCAATCGAGATTGATTGAACTAGGCTGGAAGACATGGCACAAGGCATGCTGGGCTTTGGGCAACCCATCCCCATGCTCCCCGCAGGCACCACTTGTGATGCTACGCGGGGTTGATGAGCAGCTAAGGAAGGGGGTTCGTAAACACTGGGAGCCGGTGGGCATAAGAACTTTGAGGGATATATGGCAGGAAGGGAAGGCAGTGGATTTCCAAACGATAGTTGATGAAACTGGGTTACACCACAGGCAATACATCACTTATACCAGAGTGGTCAATCGGGTGAAGGGGACTTGGTCCGAAAATAGCGTTAGCAGAACAACCTGACATGGCTATAGAAACAATATATGATATCTCGGAAGGAGGGCACGAGGTATCCCGGATCTAAGGACTAGTGATGTCTAGAGTGGGTAAGGAGGTGCCCCAGCTGAGACGGGATTGTGAGGAGGATGCGGGAATTCCCATGCAAGAGGGACTATGGGAAAGGGCACAGAGATACCACAAAAAGATGTCCAGAATTGCAAAGCTGCAACAAATTCAGCTATAGATAACCCATAGGGCATACATGACCTCACGGAAGATAGCCAGATTTGGTGACACCGAAATACAAACCTGCCCCAAGTGTGGGGAGGTGTAAGCGGGGATGATTCATATGTTCTGGGCATGCCCTGAGGTGGGAAAATTCTGGGGGGAAGTTAACCTACATCTATACGAAAAGGGAATTAAGCTAGATGTAAGATCTGTATGGGCATGCATGGTGGGGGGATTCACCAGATCACGCAACTTGAAACACGTGAGCAAACTCAAGGACCTGGCCTACATTCTGGCTAAACAGAGAATTGCCATGAGCTGGAAAACAAGCCACAGACCCAGAATAGGGGTATGGTGGCATGATCTCCTAAACTGGGCCAACGCCGAAACAGTGGTATGGTATGAGACAGCCAGCAGAGGGGAGGAAAACGAAGTGGGACATCTGATAGCATGAAGACAACTGGTGGCCACATTGTCAGGATCCCCCCAAACCAGCCCAAGCGAATGAGATACGCCCGAGAGCAGTGAAGGCAAAGAGTCCCCTGAGGCATGATATTTGGAGGAATAATGGTGGAAGCTCGAGTTAAGGGGGCAGGGGTGAGGATGACAGTAATAAAGATATGCAAATTGTATGCTAAGAAGCTGGAAATCGAAACTGTCGGGAGAGTTGGTTGTTATTTGTGTGTTGTAAACAGTAATAAAAATTGTGTTTTAAAAATAAACATCTTCTGAAAAGTGTCAAGGGCATTCTTCAATCCGAAGGGCATCACATTGAACTGATAATGTCCTTCCGGGGTTGGGAATGCCGACCTCTCTGTTCCTACATCTGTCAAGCCGACTTGCCGATACCCTGCTGTGAGGTCAATGTACTCATGCACTTGGCAGCGCCGAGCATGTCAATGAGCACATCTGCCCAAGGAATGGGGTGAGCATCTGTCTTCATGACAGAATTGAGCCCCCTACAGTCCACAAAAACGCAAACTTCAGTTTTCCCACTACTGGTCTTTTTAGGGACCAGTATCACTGGGCTATCCAAGGGGCTGTGGGATGGCTCTATCATTTCTAAGGACAACATCTTGGAAACTTCGTCCTTGTTGGTGTCCCTGACCTTATCACACATCCAGTGAATTCTGCTCTTTATTGGCTTGCTGTCTCCAGTGTCCACATCATGGGTGCACCAATCTGGATATAATGGGGTTTTAGCCAGTTGACGTGGAAAACCCTGCACATCTGTTTAGGTCCTTTCACGTCAATTAGATAATTCATCTCACTGACCTTTTCCAGTACAAGTAAGGCCTAATCCACTTGACCTGAAGAGCACTGGGTTTGACAGGCTCCATAATCCACACCCACTGGCCTGGAGAATAGACTGTCACTGTGGCCTTTTGGTTATGCCAGTGCTTCATCAGCACCTGCCTGGCCTTTAGATTCTTTGTAACTGTTCCATGTACTTTGCCATTCTAGACAGAAGGCCAAGCACATAGTCCACCACATCTCATGATGGTGATGAGGGGTTGTTTTCCCATCCCTCCTTCACTAGACTGGAGGGACCTTGTAAAGGGTGTCCAAATAGAAGCTCAAAAGGGCTAAACCCTACTTAATTATGTGGTGCCTCCCTGTAAGCAAACAGAAGGCAGGGCTGGAGAATATCCCATTTTCTCCTCAGGTGCTCTTCCAAGCCACCTATCATGCCTTTCAAGGTCTTGTTCAACTGCTCAACAAGCCCATTGGTTTGTGGATAGAAGGAGGTAGAGAACTGGTAGGTGACTCCACACTCTTCCCACATAGCCTTCATATATGCTGGTATGAAGTTTGATCCCCTGTCAGAAATGACTTCCTTGGGGAATCCAACACAGAGAATATCCCAATCAGAGCCTTCACAAGCACAGGGGCTTTGATGCTCCTCAGGGGGACAGGTATCTCATGGCCTGGTCCACCACCACTAAGATATATCTGTTGCCTGAGCTGGTTTAAGGGTCCAAAGGACCCACAATATCCATGACTATTATCTCAAAAAGCCGCCCAACCACAGGTAGTGGAATTAAGGGAGCCTTTGTGGCATCACCTGACTTGCCAGAAGCTTGACAAGTCGGGCAGGACCGGACAATTCCTTAACTTTTAAACCGAACTGCTGCCAGTAAATGTGCGCAGACAACCAGTCTGATATCCTAGTCACTCCCAAGTGACCCACTAAAGGAATTTAGTGAGCCAAATCCAAAAGGAACTTTCTGTGGCATTGGGGAACCATCAACCTTCTGGTGTCCACACCCTCAGAATCCTTTGGCTCACTGTACAGGTGTCCATCCTCCCAGTACACTTTGAACAGTCCAGCGGCCTCGGCCTTAGCCTGTTCCTCCGCCTGCTTCTGCAGACCCACCAGAGTGGGACACTCTTTCTGGGCTGTGTAGAAGTCAGTCTGATCTGGGCCCCCAGCTGATGCAAACTCATCCAGCTTGGACAGACCCTTCATATATGCACCCACCTGGTCCTCCACCTTAGGTTCCTGAGCTGTGCAAGGCAACTCTGAAGTCACAGAGTCCCCTGCTAACAAAGTAGGGTCCTCAGTAGCTACTAGCCCCTCTACCGCAGGAGTAGGCAACTCAGTAGTCTGTGGAACTGGACTAGGGGCTACCAGCCACATCAGTCCTTCCAACATGCCCTCTGGAAGCACTCCAGGCCCTGGCAATCTCTTTGGCCCCCAACCGTGTAGCCGCTTTGACTTATTGGACTTGGCTGCGGAGCGCTCTTGTAGGACCCTGGAGAACTGAACGTGCCTTCCTTAAGTGATGGGGAACACTGCCCACTGCAAACGTTTGGCACTGCTCATCTGCAGAAACCTGCCTATTAGCTCAGCTTCGTGCTTTGAATGACTCTTGTTTGACTCCACACCCCTGGACTTTCTTCATGTGTCTAATCAATTGGAATGCAACTGTTTTAGCACCCAAGTAGAATAAGCGCTAACAGAATCACCTGTGTAAAAAGTGCATTTGTTTGTTTTTTCAATGTTGTACAATTTGTCAATGTTGCTGTACTGCAGAATCACAGCATTTTCCTGTTAACTGGCTATGTAAGAACGAAAGCAGCTGTGACAAATCAACTTCCGGGCCACCAGTGGTCCAGGGATGAATATCGGTTTCTAAACCATCAATCAAACTCACACTTCTAGTACACCAGAAGAGATCCGAACAGATTGGAATACAAGTGAATTATAAGACCTCCTTGTCCAATTTTGGTAACATGGACGGAACGCCAGGCTTATCTCCGGAAGGTCGTGGATCGTTGGTTAGTTGCAACACAGCGAAAATACAATTATTACCCAATGATAAAAGGGACGGGCAGAACCGCAAAGTAGCTTGTGCTGGCCTTCATTAAAATATGGATGCTGGATGATGCTTGTGTGGCACTTCTAGCTTCTTCGCAGGGCTTGGGTCCTTTCAAGGCAGACAGCCCAAAGCTCAGCAGAGTGATTGCAGGAAACAGCCTTGTCCTTTGTCCAGAGACTCTCCGGCACTTCCCACCTAGGAAACCTACTGGCAGAACCTAGCAGGGCACGCTGTGTGCTGGCTGGGTACCAGTTCTGGAGCTTCTGGACAGGTCCTCTGAGCCCGGTATCTCCCTCTGTTCCCTGGGAGATGTTTAGGGGAGGTATCTTGCTTCCCTCTTGGAACTCCTGGCCTTCCTTCGTTGGCAGAAGATGTAAGGTAGACTGTATCTTCAGGTCAGGTCCAAATGAGTCCTTCTTCTTACTCCCTTCAAAGTCTTCAGATGATCTGCTAAATGAGGGGTTAAACCTTCTCTTAAAGTCAAATGGGCCCCACCAGTGATTGGTGCAGGCTAAGCCCACCTTAATGAACCAATCCTGGGTCCCCACCAACAATCTTCTGTTATGCATGAGGCCAGGACCAGAGTGCTCTGCAACAGGATATACATAGGGTGACAACCTATACCTAAATCCCACCCATCTCCCTGTCGGTTGTAGATCAACGTGTCTCTCTGGTTAACTGAGCCCTCTGTGATTCTTGTTTAAAGCACAGGGTTCCCTTGAAGTTTGTTTTGGGATCAGACTTCCTGTCTACCCCAAACCACATACTTCTCCCCTCTGAAATGGGTCAGCTCTGCAGGGGTTTACATATGATAAATAGTGGACCCAGACATGAATTTCACTGCCTTTCATACAGAGGGGTGGGAACCAGTTTCAAGTTTACACATTGCATACCAAAGGGGTGTTAGTCCGCCTTACTGTTGTCTCTTCAGGCAACCAAGCCTCTCCTCTAGGCGTGCTTCAATTATCTCGTTAGTATGCACTGCAACCAGCCGGAGTACAAAAGGAAGGCCAATCCATGGAGCCTTTGATATTTAAATTAGGCTTCTGGTGCTGGAGGAATGTGTGCCTTCCCACTCCTTGAGATTCTTTGATGTACCCAGGGCTGTCACATTCCAGCTGAATATAACAGGGGAAGACGGCGCCTGTAGGCTGTCTTCCCGGAGTACATGTAACTATGTGTTTTGTGCGGGAAGCAGATGGACTGTGTGTGGAATGGCCTCACACAGTCCTCTGAAGTTGGTCTCCCATCATTCCTTTTCATTATTAAAACATCCGTGAAGATGGTCGAATTCCTTGCAGTACCCATTTCCTGTTCATGTGCATTTCATCATAACAGATGGGTCTTGCCTTGTTAGTGTTTTCTTGGACAAGTGTATGTGTTGGTGACTTGATTACTCTAATTGGCTAAGGTGGGCGCTATCTAATGCCTGCTTTAAAAAATGTCTGCATTGCTTCTTTGTATTCTCAGTGCTTACATGCTTGCATTCTGGCCCAAAAAACGGGCCCGTTGTAGAATAATGGGCTGGCACTTCGAGCATTGCCATATTGCCCTTTGGCCAGCCCTAGTCTGTTGATGGTAGTGGTGGATAGACCGAACATTGGAGGTTCGGGAGGCCTGCTCTCGGGTTAATGGGTCAGGGGCCAGGACTCGGTCCAAAAAGGTGTGTGGCTACCTGTCACTTTGAGTTTGCTGAAGGAAGTATTCTTTCTCTACTTGCCCAGACTGTAGTGAGAGCATCTGGTCCAGGAATAGACCAATGAAACCTGCGTATTGGCAAAGCGAATGTGGCCACCCCAGTGGTTAGAGAAAAACAAGCAATGTCACAGATGCCTTTACTCAAAAAGACGCTATGGAAGTGCCCGCAAATCACTGTGCCAGCCTGACAGTGCTATTTGCTGCCATGCAACAGTTCTGCTGAAACAGGTGGATTTGTAGTGCAGCCTAAACTGACTATATTTTCTAAGTGACAGCATATCTTAAAGTAAGATAAGAGAAAACAAATGAGTTTTCGCAATGATATCGTTAAAAAAAAAGCTGTTCACGGATCGCTTGCAAGCACACCACACTGTCAGATTTCACATTAAAAACTCTGCATTTGCTCTTGGAGTACTACCGCATGCAGAGTTCTGAGTGGAATCCCAGCAGATGGGATGGACGGAGTCTCTGCACGCAGGGAATCCAAATGGGCTGTATCCAGTACATGGGAAAGACCGCTCTGCATGCAGACTTTTCCGAAAAGACTGTTAGCCCATGCATGCGGAAGGATTGCATTGCCACTTTGAAAAACAAAATCAACTTAAAATCGCAGGTTCCCTCTTGCCATCCATGAAAAATGTGTGGCCAGTGGCAGTCAGGAGGGGATGCATTAGGCACTGCTGGCGCTGGTGGTGATCGGCACTGCCATAAAGTAAAGTTCCCAAAGGGAGAGATGGAAGTGCTGACTGAAAAAGTGCCGCCTTGAAACACTTGTCGTGCCTTGAAACACTTGTGTATAGGCGCGTTATAAATGCCATATCATATCAAGGAGGCAGCCAGGCTGCCCCCCTTTTTTTAACTCCCTTTTGTAGGGTAAAATGTAACTTTCCTTCCACCTCTTTTCACGTAATGTAACATGTAACCTTGCACCCTGATGTAACTAATTTGCCTAACTAAATGGACCCTAATGTAACTAGTGTCGAGATACCTGAGGGTTGTGTGCGCTGCAACAAATGCATAAGTAAATGAATAAATAAATAGTCAATGCAAGTTGACCCACCTAAGGCATTCACACCCGGTGCCTTGATGCTATGTTACCAGACATACAGTGCATCATGCCAGCTATGTCCTGCAGCATACTACCTATGTGATGCATGCACCAGGATCAAGCCGGCTAGTGGTAAAATGGCTGCTCTATGCGGGTCTGGCTCTGAGTATGTGCCCGGTTGCAGTTACCCTCCTTTTGGGATGTGGGCTCTTGAATTGGGGTAAGAAACAAGGGTAGGAATGGAAACTCGGTGTCTCCAGAAGAGTAAAATGGCATTTGGTAATGGTGGCCCCATACACAGTTTTGGGAACATAATCAGGGGCATTGTGCACGCAGGGATAGCGAATACCTTCAATCTAGGCCCACACAGACCTGTGCATGGACTCAACATTGATCTGATCGTTTCACATCATGGGACGGCGTGGACGTGTTTGAATGAAAAGGTCTGTGGGGATGCAAAGGGGTTGCAGCAGGCTAGTGTGATCAGATGAGTCCATGTCATCGGGGACCAGTCCTGGGCATTCATTTCTCAATCAATTGCATTCTGGGAGTTTTAACTTTGAGTGAATTGGATATGATGAACTCAATTAAAGTTGAGGTAACAGAAAAGGCCCAGGGTGACACTGAGTGTCCCCAGTGACATGGGATCATCTGGCCACATTAGGGCAGGAAGCCGGAGGGAGATTGGGTTGTCCCTGTCACATACCTGGCAGCCATGTCCATGTGCAGATCCTGCTTTCTATTTCATCCAGGCTGAACTGGAGGGTGGATGGGATGCTCTCCCTATCCAGTCCTTCTAAAGTCAGTATTTGCTAGTTAGTGATCTTCCAGAGAGATGCTCTTAGCCTGATTTCCCCTAGCACTCCAGGCCAGTTGTCTCCTCTCAACCACCCTCTGGTCTGCCACAGCTCACATGAAGACCAGCATACGCTCTTGCCCATTCCTACCGAGGGAGTCTGTCCCATACATATTGCAGCACTGTCCTTTCCTGCCCTTTTGCATGTGATTGCATGCACCTGGGCCTTGTTTGGTCCCACGTGCCATATCCATTATCTTCCCCTATTGCTTGTTGCATTAGCTGTCTGACTTAGTTATCTTGCAGTTGCCTGGCATTCATTATTTTCTTGATATGTGGGGATACCGGGGTGTCCCCAATTTGCGACTGGGCATTTTTGGTGATTTCTGTTGATGGGGACTTCAATTTCCAAAGACTCATTTATATACATCGATATGTGCAATCGTATCGGAATTTGTACAATTTGCCCTCAAGCAGAAGTCATTACCGCCACCTTTTCAAATGCTGTGTTAATTTGACATGTTTGAGGCTATTTTCCAACTCATAATGTGCCGGCAAATACTGCCTGCGGATTTTTATTAAAATCTGAATGCAGTATTTGCTGCATGCAGTGTCATCAAAATACCGCGTGTGGCTTTTTTGGAATCTGTATTTTCTAAACACAGTATGCAAAACTTGCCTTGTCATTGGGAGGTCGGAAGAAATAGGCATCAATGCAAGTGCTGCATGGTTTTTTGTTACCCGCCAACTCATAATGAGGGGGAAAAAGCCAACATGCAGGGTGGCATGTCAGATAATTTCGATTTATAATTTATCCTGGTCCACAAAAGCCATCATTCAGGGATACCCGGAAATCGGGGTACGAGCAGAAGCTGCCGGTATGCACGTTTTGGCAACCAATATAGCCGATTCAGTTTCACACTCATCGTTGCAAGACGTGCTGAGCTAAAGCAGTACACATTCATCACGTCGCTCTCCTGAAGTCTGAGGGGTCTGCCCACCAGTGATCGAAGTGAGTGAGAACGGTCGGGAGCGCTGCTCTACTAGCTTTATTTTGATCTGTTTACCATTCCTCTGCTTTGTACAACAATGTTCACCATTCTATATAGACGATGTGTCCATTCATGTCCCTGTGCAAGTGTACATTTGTAATAGGAGCCATAGGGCCTGTTTCACAGAGCGTTTTCCGGTGGGATTGCACCATTATAAAGCACTTCTGTGAATCAGCCCTTAGTTACTAGTCACGTAGAGTATTGCAAAGCTCCGGCTGCAACACGTTGTCACATGTTGTGCTGTGCCCCCGCTACCCTCTCCCCTGCCGAGGCCCGAGACCAGAGTTCCACTACATTGTGCGGTGCACTTCTACCACTGCGGCCCACTGTGAAGGCCACGTGCTGCCAGCAGAGCTCTGCATTTGGGCATGTCAATGACCTTCTGCAGCACACAATGTATCCTCAATCGCCATATCTAAGACAGTGGCACAAGCAAACAGTCATTGGGCAAGACTGATAAGCAAAGTTAAAATGTAACATTTACAAAAAATGCCAACTAAAGTAGAAAGGATTTGTTTTTTGTGCAATGACCAGCCTGGCCTAATTCTTTGACTTCCGAATGTCCCTATTTTAAGGGACTTCGATAGCACGAACCACACCTGAGGGTATGTGAGGGCTGTACACCAGTTACAGAGTACTCTCTAACGGTGGGGAAAACCACGTTTTCATATAAAGGAAAAATATAACCAACTTCATTAGTGAGGACACAGGGGAGCAATGCCTTAAAAAGGACAGGTATTACAAGACTGTGTGGCAGGGGGGGGGAGAGGGCAGATTGGCTATTTGACACTAGGGAGAATGAGGAAAGGTTGCAGGAAAGAGATGGAGTTTCAAATACAGAATGGCCAATTTACAAAAAAGTCTGTTTTGTTAGGTGTAAATTGCAGATGGCATAATTTACGCTAACATCTGCCTCAAAACAGGATGCAATGAGTGATTGCAGAAGTAAATTAATCAGGTGGTAAAACAAGTGTACATTGCACTGAGTTCAAAAATGAGAGCAACTTGCGTGTGTTTCAGTGGCAGTGCAGGTGGTGCAACATATGCCGGAGCAGGCTTAGGTGATACCGTCTTTTCCTCCCAAATTAAACAATACGTTTTCTTTCATTGCAATCTATTTTTTCATGACGTGTCTCCACTTACTCCAAACATGCCAGTAATTACTAAGGCAACATTTGAACGTTCACATTTCTCACACCACTTTTATGCAAGTGATTCTATGTGCACGTTAAATAGCTGAAGCCCAGGTTTTGCAGAGAGTGTTAGTGAATACTGTGAGGAACCTGAGGGTGTACTGACTTCTTTCTCCCCATCATCCTCTGCTCATGTGGCCAGGGAAGGGCCATCGCTCTTGGATCCCAACCCTGGGGTGGAGATGCGAGGGAGGACCACCTGGGTAGAGGAACCTGGGGAATTGTAGGGGGATGTCCCTGGGTGAGACGCAGTATCCTCCATTTCCATTCCATGATGAACCATCTGTTCCAACTGCATTTATGGGATATTGCTAGCATTTTCCTTCTGCCCGAACTAACACTAGAGGGTATCATGAGTACAGGAATACTAGGAAGAGGGTCAGGAAGAGGAGGTACGCAGGTGAGACAAGGTATCCCCCTTTTCCTTATGAAAATCAACCACCTTGCCCCCTCATTTTCCGTCATTCCAATCATTATAGTACTGGGACAAGGAAGAAGTGACTAGGAGTAGTGAACACTAGCAAGTCATTTCACCACTCTAGTACTAAGACGAGGAAGAGGCCTGCAGACTGTTACAAGGGTCAGGCATGTACCAAGCGCTCCACTAATTGTGGCCAGGCAATTGAAACTGTGGACTCATACCTGCAACCCTTCAAGTGGATGAAGGTGTATAAAAGGTGGGGCGACCTGCAAGAGTGTGACCACCAGGAGAGAAGCCGGGCCAATCGTAGTTGGCCTGTAGGGAGAATTCTGCGCACCAGGAGGCTGCCGAGGTGGGTCCTGCAGGAGAGCCAGGATGTGGGCAAGCAACCCCAAGAAGCCGTGGAGCCAAGGACCGGGGTCGGACAACGAGAGGGCCACAGAAGTGGGAGCCTCATTGGTCGGATGTCAGCAGCCAGAGCTGCGGACGCAGTAAAGATCTGCAAGCTGCAAGTCACTGGCAGCGTCTGCGGGGAGAAAGCAGAGCTGCCGGCCACACAGAGAGAAGGCAAAGTGCGAGCGGGGCTTACGGTCAGAGTTAAACATGTCAGCTGAGCAGAAGAGAGAGACCAGCCACCCAGAGGAGAAGCCAGGGACTGGTGAGTGAAAAGGAAAGAGCACTCGGCCTGGGGTGCTCCTGGGCCTGTTGAGAAGACATAATAGGTGCTGAATGAATTAAAAAGTATGTGCAAGAGGCAATAAACCCAAGGTAACTGGTTGTAAGGAATAATGACAAGATAACATGTGAGCAGCAAAATAAAAGATCAAAATCATTGAATTCAGAATTAAATGAAGGCTTTTAGCAAAGCTATGAACAGATGATAAGTTTGTGTGAAAAGCACATACCGTATATGAAAGGAAAAGCACAAATGGTATGAAATACAGTGGAAAGCAAGTATGGATTACTGCTGAAAAGTATGAAAGCATTCTGGTGAAGAACAAGGACACCACAAATCGAACTGTATGCGAAAGCACATTGTGGTGAAGTCTAGAGACTGGCAAAGAAAAGAACACATTGTGGTAAAGCGAAGAGGCTGGCAAGGGAAATCCAAGTGCGTATGAATCATCACTCAGGTACATATACAGGGGAACCTGTGTAGGCTAGAAAGCCTAGGGTTTCTGGTTGCGTGACCTGTAATGGGTGGACTGTGTGGTCCGACAAATGTACCTAGACCAGGGGTACCCTATTTGTGAATGCCAAACGAGATTGCTGAAGTGAATCAGAGGAAAGCAATCTGAATGAATTGTCAAGAAACCGAAAAGAGTGTAAAGTTGACCTGGAACTGTTTTTGAATATTGAGAGATTCAGACTAAGTACAAGTTGGCAAGCTGATGTCTTGGGGAAGTGGGCCCTGAGACTGTATGAACTTTGGTGCTCTCTTTAGGAAAGAAACCTCAAGACCCTTTCCGGGACTGTGTTGTCTTGAACTTGGGGAAGGGAACCCCAAGACTTTGTGGAACTGGTTTGAACTTGGGGAAGGGGAGCTGAAAGTACGTCAGGAGCTGGAAGAAGCTCAGAACTTTGGAACACTATTTTATTTGTTACTGACATCCCTACACATTGTTTAGCTTTATTTGTGAGGGAAAGTAAAGGTTTTGGAGACAGACAGACTTTTAAGCTGAACTTCCTGACTCAGACGTCCTTTAGTTTCTTTAGGTAGGGAAATCCCACTTTGGCATAGGTCAAGTTAGGCCTTCAGCCATTCATAACAAACATTCTGATTGGCCCTCGGCAGGGCTTTACCCAACCGGGAATCCCTCGGCCGGGATTCCTTGCCTTTGTTCCCGGCAGGGGTGCGTGGCAGTCCCTCAGCCAATGAGGAGGCTCGAAACAGAGCAATCCCTGCTCCGAGCTTCCACACAGCTGGAGGCTGCCATCCTCCCCATGCCGGGGATTCACAGAAGTATTTTCTTTCTTCCCCCCTCCTCTGCAAACAATCCTCCCCGCCCTCCCAACCCCACATACCTTCTTTTCTTTCCTTTTTTTCAGGGGCAAATGCGCTGGGAACACTTCTGTCCCCAGCGCATCCGCTGCCAATGGCCGCCATGGAAAGGGAAAACAGACTCTGTTTTCCCTTCCCTGGTGACCACTTTGTTTAACATTTTTTTTCTGTTCTGAAACGCTGCACCGTTTTTTAACAGTAAAAATGCTATTAGTACCCCAGTCTTGCAGGCTGGGGTACTAATAGCAATAAGCCCCTAGCCGCTGGGGCATTACTGAGTCAGGTAATGCCCCGGGGCCTTCGTTAAGGACCTTGCTTCGCTAGGCCTATAAATATGGGCCCCGGAGCATTACCTGACTCGATAATGTACCCGGAGCCTGGGGCTTATTGCTTAAATAATACCACTGCAGAGTCAGCAAGGATCCAGGAAGAGATGAGCTACCTTCCAACCGGTGCAACAGAATCGCAGACATTCTGAAGCGCAAGGCCTTTCTGAAGCCCTCCTTCTAACGGGGCTGAGAAAATGGCAACCAATAATTGTGGTATTCAGCCCAGCTCCCGAATGTTACACTGACAGCAAGAGATTATTTTCAGTTTGCCAGGGACAGTGTCAGGGCCTTTCAATATTTTCAGTTGAAATGAGTTCTGAGCCTCAGACAGCCCCTTGAGAAGCTGCTTCATGTTGGCAGTCTTACAGTACAGCAGCATGCTTCTTTAATTCAGGAAATTAAATGTGCACTTTGCAGTGCATACATTACAGGCTGCATTTTCTGGCGCTTTAAGGCCATCACCTCCCTTGGGCCTCTTGCAGTATACAGCAACCTTACCACCTTGTTGCATTTTTACTCTGGTTTCCTCCACATCAGCACCCTGCTGTCAAAGACTGAGCTATAGCTTTTCAGTGTACATTTACTGTTTCAGCTCCCCACTGGTTACCTGTCCATGATAATCTGCAGCTATTATTCCCCTCACTGCATTATTTTTCTCCATTATAAATGTATGCCCCACCATGGGTTCTTTGGACTGTTTTTCCCAGTTGAAGGTAAGGGGTCTCCAAAACATCATTTTGAAATGGTTCCAGTAGTCCTGGCACATTGTCAGCTGGTCCTACAGTTTCCTATTCCTTTGCATTAATTTCTCCTAACCCTCTGTCCCTTACAAACCAAAGTCAGTGGTTTGACTATGATTTATTGATCTGATTTACGTATGTATTGATCAAAATTCAGGAATGGTTCCATGACTAACACAAGTTTTCATTTTCAACCGACAGGCCTGTGCTTTATATCAAATCACAGTAAATTTGGTGCTGGTTGGCACCGTATTGTTTGCTGTTTCAGCTGTGAGGCCGGTGCTTGAAAGGCCATGCATTATAGCCTACCTTACTCCCCTCATTTGGGCAGATTTTGGGTCGTTACCATTGCTGGATTTAGAATGGTTATTCGTATATACTGCAACTTTTGGCAACTTTTGGACATGAACACCATTATGGATGAATTTATCAGACGGCAACTGTACGTGAAGACAGATTTGCAGCGATGTTGCTAGATCTGAAAAAGATCTGGGGCTAGCAGGGGTGTTGCTAGGTCTGGAAAAGGTCTGGGGCTCAGGGCTAGCTAGCCTTTTGTTTGTAGCCCCTGAGATTACATCTGGGGCTACAACCAAAAGACCAGGGGCTATAGTCCCCTCAGCCCCCCTCTAGCAACGCCTCTGGGGGCTAGGCCAATGTCAGGACTGTTGGGACTCGGGGCTAGCTGGCATTTGGTTGTAGCTCCTGAGCTTTTATCCTGGGCTACAACCAAAAGACCCAGAGTTATAGTCCCCTCAGCCCCCTCCACGCCCCCCCGCCCCAGCAACGCCTCTGCAGATTTGCATTGCAGGATTGCCTGTGATCGCAGTCATTTCAATAAAGTGTATATTACATTCAGAAAGCTTTGTGTGTACTAGTCTCCTGAAAGAAATGCAACGCTTTATGGCATGCTCTTTTAGGCACCTGGTAACAGAATCCCATGTTTTAACCAGCAATTTTAGGGTGTTTGAAACACCTTGGTGAAAATTGTGCTACATTTTGCAGCATTGGGGTTAAGGAATAGTTAAGTGCAAAATAAAAAAAAAATCTCACCCTAGTACTGAAAATAAAAAGTAGGCACCCATGGATTGCAGGTCCTTACAGTATAATTGCATAAAATCATAACTGAAGATAGCATAGAGGCCCCACTCTGCCTTCACGAGATAACATGGCAACAGACGTTCCACTCTGGCCGAAACCTGATGGACTGTGTTCTCACGGAATCAGAAGCCTTGAAGTCACAGCTTTAACGGAGACAGTGAGACTCTACTGTTCTTGTGTCATTGGTCCCTGCCAGCTTAGAACCTCCTATGGAGAGGTGTCTCATCCCTTGCCATAGTTGGGCATAACAGATTGCAGCTGTTGTATCAAAAATGTGACTGGTCCTTTCTCAAGCTGTCTACTATTCCTTTACCTTTAAGTCCTGGGTAGAGCACAGCATCCATTATAGGAAATCCTCAGGTTAATCCCCTGCTCTTACTCCTTACTCATGTGTCCTTCTCACACAGCTACTCCTTCATCATTCTTCACTCATTCCCACTCCCTGCTCCTCCTCCTCCTCAATCCTCCTGCTCGCTCATCACACACTGTGAATTTAAGGAAACGATGCTTCGTCCTTCGCACACTGCACAATCATCATTATTCCACCTGGGTGAGCAGTTGTCGTCCTCACACCTCACACTTGAATTCTCTTCAGAACTCATGTGAGACTTCCCATGCTGTATGGCACAAAACACATGTCAATCTGTGGGAGTATTGTGCACAATAAATACAGATTTAAAAGAATACCATCAGAGCATTTTAATTATATAAGTCAAAATACTACACACATATGCAGGAATACAATATATTAATGCGAAGCTCATTACAATGACGTGTTCTCAGGGAAGACAATGGCCGAGAAGGATGTGTGAGGAGGAGAATGGAAAATGTTGTAAAAGGGGTGCATTAGGATACGTTTAAGAACATCTTCATTTCTCCTTCTCACTCTTCCTTCTCGTCCCTCAGTCATCCCCCTCACTCGTCAGTCTTCATTCCTATTCCCAACACCGCATCACTCTTTAATTGTCACATTAAAAAAAAAGAAAAATTAGTGTTTTACAGTTGAATCCCACTAGTACAAATCACAACACTTGTTGAAAATAGGAATGCGACTGTGACAACATGACTACTGTTCTGCAGGAAGGCAAGGATGAGTAGTAAACTACATACTCAGCCCCACACTAGTACTACACTAGCTGTGAGCTCAATCATGAAGGTAAAACAGACCACCCCTCACGGGTATACCTCCTTCTCCTTTTATGGAAACATGGGTGAGGGCAGGCTATACTCTCAGGAGACGTGTGAAGTGAGAACAGTAGCAACCCAAGCAACAATTGTAAAAATAAAAAGACACAATAAAAGAATTTTCAATCAAGGTTCTATACAAATATATATACCTTAATTAACAACAATGCAATCAACTAACTAAAAACACTTAGCAAAAACCCACCGCTAACACAGAAATTGCAAACTGGTGTCGCATGGCTGGGTAATTAAGCACGGGGATCAGGCAATACATTGCAACAATGTCTCTGTTCCAAAAAGGATGTGACTTAGAAGGGTAAGATGGACAAGAAGGCTTACAAGTCACTGTGGTCTCAAAAACATAGACGGTGGGGACAGAGCTCCCTGACAGTACCCTCTTCTTCTCTAAGGAAGCTCAACAGTGTCAAGCTGGGCTTCTTGTTGCTTTAGCGGCGGTCAAGCCGATGTGTTTGAGTCTGTTCAGGTCACAGACAGTCGGCTTCAAGTCAGTTCAATGGCACAGGTACCCAAAGTGTCGAGTGTGTATGCGAGATGGCAAAATTATATCTTCCAAAGTTTCAAGCAGCGGTCCAGTCGGTGGCAAGAGTATTGCTTCTGCTGCGTCGAGGCCGCGTTCGTGACAGCAAGTTCAATGACTCCAAGAGGCTAAGTCTGTACTCAAATCAGTTGCGCCATCTATGGTGGAGCCTGCAGTTGGATTGTTCGAGCTAACCCATGGCAATATGTCGAGCCAGCATCTGTGTGGACTGAGATGAAGCAAGCAGTTCAAAGTTTGCTTAGAGTGCCAAAAACAACACTGTGGGTCCTGTGGTGGTTTGAAAGTGTCGAGCGTGATCAACGCAGCTCAAAGATGGCTCGAAGCGGCAAAGCAGGATTCCAGCTGCTCTTTGGCTTCTAGCCTGCTTGCAAGTCACAAGCCAGAGAGTCTACGACTAGGTGAGTCCTTCTGGTGCACTCCCAGTCGAGGGATGGTGAATGGCACTGACAGAATTCCTTTACCCCAGTAAAAGGTCCTGGTTCTAATGCAGCCCAGCAAGGCATTGGTCCAGGAGCAGTTGATGCCCAGTGTCACTTGGGGATAGTTAGGGAGCAGAGCTTTCCACTGCCTTGGATTCCTTCTGTCTTCACCTCTATGACAGAGGCTTCCGGAATGGACAGAGGTTCAAACGTATATTAATATTCTTCCTGGTGTCCAAAGATAAATCAAAGAAAGAGTAGGAGTCCTCTTCCTTATAAAGGCCAAATGTCACAAGGGATTGACCCCAGGAAAACCTGCTGTAAGGAGTCCAATCCCTGTTGATGTAACAAGTGACCCTAACCTTCTGACATCAGAAGGGAGCTATCCTTCCTCGGTTCGGAGGAAGGATAGCTTAGGGGCAACGCATTTGTCTTAGAAGCAAGACAACATGGCGCAACACAAGTTTGAATCCGGGTAGAAAGCACTCATTAGTATTAAGTGTGTTATAAATTAACAATAATATAAATAGAAAATACTCAGAGTGCCTTGTCCTCCAGGAAATAGAGGGGGCAGGAGAGGGGAGAGCCCTGACATAAAACCAAGATATTGGGACCCCTTCTCAGGTAAACCTTACCTCTCTGTCTACTCTAACTCTGCCGCTCTTCTATGCCTCCTGACGTCAAAGGCCTTCACATAAGTGGCAGTCTGTTGTGAGGTTGGGCGCATTAGCTGCGGTGCTGCCTTTGGGTCCTCCCAGGGTATCTCCTACTCTGTGGTCTAGGGACATGAGGGGAGGTGTTACCCTTCCTCCCTGAGATTTAATAGGGGAGAAACACTGGCGATTGTCTCACTTGGTTAAATGGAACATGTTAGGCTAGCCATGAGTAGGCATTACCCTTACTTAGCTTGGGCCTGGGCTGACAAAGTTGACACTTGCATGATATCAAACGAGTGTGGCTTTCATAATTGTGTGCTCTTATCATACACCATACCACAACAAGGCATGGCTTATTTTAGAGATTGCCCTGTGTGACAAATCCAGTGCATTCGTCCCTTCTCCCCAAGGGGAAACCACCCCATTTGATGCTAAGGGATTAAGCCCACTCAGCAAGACCCACCATATGAGGTTGGGCAAGCAGGACCTCACTGGGAGTGACTCCCCCTTCAAGGGCCTGCCTCTGTGAAATGTGCTCCCAGCAACCACATGGCTGCTGACATCCAATCATAAATTAGTGTAGGGAGCATGTATGCAAGGGGATGGACAGCACATTTTTGCGTTACTGTCCGGTCCCTTCTGAAATGAGCCTGTTACCTTTAAGAATAAGGTGACCTGCACATTGTCACTCCACAGACTAGGATAACAAACCTCTAATGCAGGCTAACACACCTGTCATCATCCAGAGATGTACCTCACCATTTACTATGTCGGCTTGGGCTGATGGTAGTTATAGGCAAAAACATTTGGAGGGTGGCAGATTGGCTGCAACTGCCCTAACGTAAATTCACATAACTGCCTGAGTAAAGAGTAAGTCAAATATAATATGAAAATGATAGAGAAATGTGCTCATTCCCCTGTTATTATCAGCAGTGCACTCTAGTACTGTTCTGTCTTGAAATGGGTGAGTACATTTCTACAGGTCCTTGTCAGAATCATCTAAACCTTCTTCATATGTCATTCCTAGCTGCCACTCATGAGTAGGTCAGAGATGCTACGTAATGCGCACCTCAGGTTATAGTTTATCCTAGGCTTGTGTGCGCCAAGTGCATTCAAATGCTTCTGTGATTGGTGATCACATAAAATCACGTCAGGTCCCACTTCCTCTCCCCTGTCACGGATGGGGTTCGTATGGTTCCTGGCAAAGCGGCATGTTGCGTGACACATGCACAGCTAACTGGCTCTTGTGCCAGTGAACGCCGAGCCTGACACTGTCAGGGGGGCCAGGACACAGCCACTTCAAAAAGTGGAAGTTTGTGTTACTGTCTCTGGCTGAGCATAAGCCATCTACAAGTCCTGGATGTGAAACCAAATCCAGGGTGAGACAGGGCAAAGCCAGTAAGTTAGGAAGGAGCCGGCTGAGTGCAGCTGTACACCAGGATCTAGAGTAAGAGGCCCAAAACGCCTTACCAAGGAAAGATTTGAAAACATGCACTGTGTGACAACCCTGCATGATGGGAAGTTGAGTCTTAACTCCCACAGCAAACTGAGAAAGCAATAATTGTGTGTCATCTAACGTGAACCTGATTCCTAACTCCAGTGTGAACAGAGAACACCTTCACTGTGTGGCAAAGCAGCATGCAGGCAAACTCACAGAGGGTATTGAGAGCAATTGCATGCTCAGTTAAATATATATATATATATATATATATATATATATTTTGCAGACAGGCACTTTTCAAACATATTGCATGCTGGACTATGGAGACCCCTAATCTTCAAGCACCGAAGCACTTAACCAAAACAGTGCATGCTGAATATAGGAGTCCCAAACCTTTCAGCCATTGGAGGCAAAAACATTTTGTAAACACACTGCATGCTGAGTGTATGAACCACAATACCTATCACATATGATAGATGACTGAACCACAAAGGTCAACTCTGACCACCACAGAAATGTTCAAAATAAAGTTTTGTTTAACTTTATCTTTGGAGTCCGTCTTTTATGTCGCCATTTCTGGAACACACGTGATGGAGATTTTGGTGTTACTGAAGGTGTAACTTTTCTGAAAAGGCACTGATTGGGGACTTAACTGAAGTTGAATCGCTGAAGGCATACTTGTACCCCTCTCTAGCTCCAGCAAGTCAGAGCTTTGTCTCTATAACTCTGCATAGCTTTTACCATTCCACTACACAAAGACCTCTCAAGATCTATCTAGGCCTGCTTGCATTCCTGGCAGACCTTGGTTGATAGTGAGTCATGAGGGGATAGTAACACCTGGAGTTCCCCTCTGGAGTCCTGCTTGTTACTAGAACCTTGTGATCCCCTCTGCATATACAAACTCTGCAAGTGCCTTCACCATGAACTAATTAGAAATCTACAAGCATGCAGAAAGTGGGTCCTTCCGCCTGCACGCACCTGCCTCATTCCCCTCCTATTACTGTTCCCCTCTCCACTACTTGTTTCCCTGAACCATTTGCCAAGAGACCACAAAATGGCTGTAGTACCATATAGAAGACCATATTATGCAATCTCTCTCCATTTGGTGACAGCAGCTTCCAGAAAGTGTGAGTGCCTGGGCATATGTTGCCAATGCCTGACAAACGCCTCTACAAACATTTGTACATTAGCTAAAATTATGGACTTCGCCAAAGCTTGTTTGGCAATACAGGGGAGACATTGCGAACAGCCTCCCATCTATGCGACATATTGTTACATAGCACTGCAAACCTCAAGGCATGAGAGCGCTGTGTAACTATGAAGGCAGTTAGTGTAGTACACAGGAGCAGAATTTTACGGGTTAAGGTAATGACAGAAGAAAATTGTTTTAGTTGCTTTTTAACAGGTGATATCTGACTCAGCACTAAGTGAGAAAGGGAATCAATTCCAGATGGTTGCACCCTTGCCTGAAAAGCTTTTCCCTCCAGTTGATGGCAAATTGGATCCCTGGTGGGGTGATAAGTATGTTGCTCTAAAAAGTCAAAATGGTTTATAGTGTTTGAGCTTAGACGAAAGATGTTCAGGTGCTGAGTTATAAATGCAGCATGGTGAAGGTGTTCTGGCATGAACTGGCAACCAGTGAAGACTGAGGGAGGAGACCTGTAAGGGAAGTTAGCAATGATCCTATCGACATTACTTTGCAGTATCTGGGGAATCTTAATGTGTATCTTAGTAGGTACCCGAAAAATGGTATTGAAGTAATCAAGTGTGCCTCCCAGTGTAGCCGTTGCTATTGTCCCCATGTGTGATTCACTGAGAAGACCATCATGTGCTTTACGTGTTATATGTAGCAGTGAGTGCTCCGCACCACCAAGCTGACTAGTAAAATCAAGTCCAACTGAGAATGGAAGATAATACACAGCGTTTTCCCCTACAGTAGAATTGGCAAATCTTCAGAATCAAGCAAGTAGGGATATATTCTCCTTCCCTAATGTTATGAAATGGAGTATGAGTTACTGGCCTATAGTTGTAGGTCTGGTCTGGGTCCAGTGTGTCTTCAGGAGTGGCGTATTCCAGGTTGGTTTCAGGGTAGATGTTTCAACCCCCTGAAAAAGGAACTGTTTACAAATATAGTAGGAAGGGCATTAGATAATTAACGCATTCGTTTACTATGGGGTGTTAGCTCATAGCGCTCAGCAACCATGCCACTTCCCTACCACAGAGCAGGGGATGTCAGACCATGTCTCCTACATGATGCCACCCATCTCCCTACTGGTCGGCTGCTGTATCTTCACCCTGAGGCTCTAACCTTGTCTGGGGCACACACACTGATGCACACAGGAGACACCACTATTCTTTGCACCCATACAAGAATCAGACACTCGTCACCTTGAAACGAGAACAAGGAGACCAACACCAATAAGCTGCAACAAATGGGATTTATCACAACAGGGATCAGAAAACAAAGCAATGGCTAGTGAGGAGCACAGAGCAATGGCTAGTGAGGAGCACAGAGCAATGGCTAGTGAGGAGCACAAATCAATGGCTAGTGAGGAGCACAACGCAATGGCTAGTGAGGAGCACAGAGCAATGGCTAGTGAGGAGCACAAATCAATGGCTAGTGAGGAGCACACCGCAATGACTAATGAGGAGCACAGAGCAATGTCTAGTGAGGAGCACAGAGCAATGTTGAGTGAGGAGCACAAAGCAATGGCTAGTGAGGAGCACAGAGCAATGGCTAGTGAGGAGCACAGCGCAATGGCTAGTGAGGAGCACAAAGCAATGGCTAGTGAGGAGCACAATGCAATGGCTAGTGAGGAGCATAAATCAATGGCTAATGAGGAGCACAATGCAATGGCTAGTGAGGAGCATAAAGCAATGGCTAATGAGGAGCACAATGCAATGGCTAGTGAGGAGCATAAATCAATGGCTAATGAGGAGCACAATGCAATGGCTAGTGAGGAGCATAAATCAATGGCTAATGAGGAGCATAACGCAATGGCTAGTGAGGAGCATAAATCAATGGCTAATGAGGAGCATAACGCAATGGCTAGTGAGGAATCGCTCCACGCCCCTAAATGTAGAGATTTCCTTTTTTCCGAACTGCAGGGACGTTCTTTGGGATATCACACTCTGACATGGTTTGATCCGATCTAGAGTTGTATGCCTTCCTTGATGTAATCAGTCCTTGAAAAGACTGTTTCACTGTCATAATTGGGCATGTTCAAGAGTATGGCTCCTTGTGCTCGTGTCTACAAGGCAAGTGAGGCAAGCACAATGAAAGAATTCCCTTTTCACCTTTAATATCCCTTAAAATGATAAAGTGATTATTTCTAAACGTCTTATCAAGCTGTCTACTCTAAACTACAGCCCCACTGTTCCCTGTTCTGGGATCTCAGCCTTCACAGAATGTTGTATCCACTATTTGGTCCATAAATGTTGTCTGGGAATTCATTGAACCTGTGGCTCGGTACGAGGTCAGCAGAAATGCTTCATAGTATGTGCTTTTACCAGATGCATGTACCACATGATCCCAGTTTGCCTTACTGCATGACCCAGCATCAATGGCACTTTGCCTAACTTCACGTATTTCGAGTTTTGCATATGCTATGTCCCATTCTATCAGCTAAAATGCATTATTTTTTATTTATGTATTCACATGTTTTAGTTCGAATGAATTGTACACGAATATCATAAAAAACACAAAAATTGTATGTACAAATACAAACATATACATGTACAAACGTATATATATGCATTTCATAACATGCACATTTACTGTAGAATAAATACTTCCTCTTTAACACTGATGCCATTACAGCATAGAAATCCACATATTGCAAAACAACAGTGCCCATGGGACAATTACAAATTAAAAGTATCTTGTAAAACTTAATCCGTTGCACATATCTTCACTTATCCTTGGTTTCCGAACAAAGATTTGTCCTTGATATAAGTCCATACTTAATATAATGCAATGTGTGTGGACACTAACTCAGTATTGAGACAGTAGCACCACATTCCTGGTTTAAAATAGCGGCATAATTGTGGGCCAAGTGGCCAAAATGTGTCACATACAAAGGAAACAATTTAAGACATTCTGTAAAGATATGTGTCACAGTTTTTTTCTTATCTTGTAGTTTACAAATCCTCCAGAATCTAGCCTCTTCGGCCAATTTCCATCTGGCACCATAGATCGCACGTACAAGCAATTGGTTTGTGCGCATCAAAAGGCGTAACTTGCTCACTTCAGGATCAATGCATTATGCCATTGGAGAAAACGACTAACATGTTGGTGGGTCAGAGGTTGGGGTATAATTCATTTTGATGACTACATGTTTTTGATTTCGTTTGGGGTCAACTGATGGAAGTAAAAAAAAGTATCTGTATAGATAGGTATTTGCTCAGGGACCAGTAGGGTCATTTGTAGGTTATTTTCACCAATATTTGATCGAAGTTTGTATATTTTGACAGTAAAAAGAAGAGTGGATTATCTGAAGCCATTCAACAGTTACAGATTTAGTAGGTGCAAGCAGTGGATTCACCAGTGTCTGACAACAATTTGTATCAGAGTGTGTTGCTGCCTTGATCTCACTGGTAAATAAAATGCTCTTTGGTTAAGACAATCTGGGTTCTATAGTTGGTGTGCAAAGTAAATATATCCTATGTGTGTGTGATTTAATCTTCGTGCATTTTCTTTGAGCCTTCTCAGGACTGTTAACCTACAACAGAGTTTAGGAGTACACCGCCATTTCCATAGAGTTCTACCAGATGTGGCAATGGTTTTTAGTGGTGTAGCTTGGTCTGCAATGTCTGGTTACATGCTGTTATAAATTGAGGTTTGTTCAATAAGATTAGACTAGGTAGTCTATTTTTGGAAAGCAAATCTGATTCAGGGAGAAACGTATTAAGCTTTTAATCGTTTAGTGGATCTAACGGTTTTAATGATTCAGATAATAGTTTTCCTAGTTGTTGATATTAAAGAAGAAATGGTCAAATTGATAATCAGGTGATCGCTCCAGTAGAGGATCTAAATAGTGTGATAAATCCAATAGAGTCATCACAGATTCCCCAGTGGGAAACTCCTCCAATGTGGCGAGGGGACTGCAGCTGCTACTTCATCCTGACCCTGGGAACGGCTACATGAGGGAGGATCCCATGGAAGGAGACAACTACCGGGGAGACGTGATAACTTCATTGGATGGAACACAGTATCCCCCTTTCCCATGAGGAAAACCCTTTGACACCTAAGACCTTAATGGCCCTTTGTCAGATATGTTTCCCCCTTATAGAGGAAGTCAAGAAACCTTTTCTCTACAGTATTCAAGTCAGACACGCACCTTTGACCCAAACACCCATAACTCACACATAACACCTTTTGTTTCTGATATGCCTCTATGAGAAATCCATGTGAAAAATCATCTAAGAGTTAAAAATCCAAAGACAACCATGGACTCCAACTCCCATAACCACCCAAGTACTGAGACGAGGAGGAGGGTAAGAGTGCTTGTGCAAATTGACAGGGGCTCGACTTACAACATGCAGACTAGTTGTTTTTCCAAGCCGTCATGGCTGCTGGCTGCACGGGACATTTAAAGATGGCAACCGCACCGTCAAGCCAAGTAGTGCTGGAGGAAACGTTGCCACCCATACTGAGGTTCACAAATGAGAGGCCCACTTACAGAGCAGGCAAAATGGAGAAAACCACTGGGACAGAAAGAGAGATGCCATGTGCGGGCAAGAAGGGCCTAAGAGGCGCTGGTAGCCACACAGGAGCTCCTGGAGGTTGGGCTGCTTGATGCAACAGCGTTCTCCAGCCCGGGCCAAGCAGGGAAGCTGCGGTGTGACTGCAGAGCCGCACAGGATGCTGGAAGAACGTTCATCCAGCCCGAACTAGAAAGCAGGTGAAGGAACCACACTGCAGATGCACGAGCAGCATCGGAGATGCTGGAAGGAACCAGTGAGTCTGCCCAAAGCAGCTGGGGACCCCCGAGCATCGGACATGCACACCAAGAAGTGTTTGAATGCTACGAGATTGCTGATGCAGAAAATACACAAAGTTTGTTTAAATGCAGTCAAGGCAAAGTAAAAAATCAGCACCTAATGAGAAGAATGTTTGAAAGCAGACAAGGAAAAGTACAAAGGACAAGGCAACGTATGAAGGCAACCCCAATCAAGTATAGATGCATGAGATGCCAATATGGGGAGAAGTTTGAGTAAATGTTACCATAGACAGATATACCAAGCAACTCATGGTATATGCTGTTGTGGTATAACCAAAGAGCTGTGATAATGAAAGACCTGTGAAACGCTTAAGTCCTGGGAGGCGAGTACACTAGGCAGCTGAAATTGTATAAAGATTCTTGGCAGGGACGTATACCAGAAAATCTGAAAAAACCTAAAGAAATGTCCTGGCTGGCGAGTACACCAGGCAGCTGAAATTGCATGACGATTCCTGGAAGGGGAATATACTAGGAAATCTGAAAAAAACCATAGAGAAACGTCCTGGCAGGCGAGTACACCAGGCAGCTGAAATTGCATAAAGATTCCTGCCAGGGGAGTATACCAGATGATCTGTAAAGTTAAAAGAGATTCTACAGAAAGACTATTACATAACCTTTTGCTTGAACAAGAACTTTGTGAGTCAAGTGAAGACACAAAGGAACTGTTAGCTAAAGAGACATTTTTACCACCCTGTTTAAGAATCCAGGGCAAGGGGACCAACCTCTGGATCCAAGGGTCTTTACCTTGCAGAACATTTTCATTGGAGTCGTCCATATAGGTTTGTTTTTTAACACTTTTGACAACATCAAAATAAAGACATTTCCTTACAACTTTTGTTTTGTTTTTTAGTGTGAGGATCAGAATAGGGTGTTTTGTACACAAGGATGGCTTTCTTTAATAACCGACATCCAGATACAGACCCTTTGCTTTATTTTCTAGGAAGGGAAGTTCCTCTTTAGAATAGGGATAGAGAGGTATTTTTCCAACCCCTTTATGTTTAATAAAATGTCTGATCTTGAGAATATGAAAACTATGTGTCCTGCTTTCATTTCTGACCCCTCACAGTAGACACCTATGGAATATGTTTTTAGTAAGCAGCCAGTCAAGAGCCTGACCTTTGGTGTGTGTGGGGCTAGTGCCTATAAAGGTCAAATCAGTAGCTTTGGCTTGGTCTTTTAACCTTATGGCATTGTGGTTGAATATGTTATCTGCCTTTACATTCAAAACACCGAAAACTACACATTCATTGGCTGAGGTAGTAAGAGTGATAAAAAAGAAACAGTGTTAAACAGTGTTAAACTGATGAATATTTAAGTATTGGTTAAAAACGAATCGTAAGACACTTTGATAGATTCTATCAATGTGCATGAGCAAGTAAGGTGAGATAGTCAGGTTAATTCTACTCGGACCGGACATCAGTTAACCAGGTTTCGGTCAAAATATCGAATTTGTTTTCAATCATGATGTCAAGTAAAGCTGTAACAAGGGAAATAGCTGAGCGTGCATGATCAGGCAGGCTTAGAACAGGATGTGATTAGCAAACGTATACAATCACACTGCGTCAGTCACTGTAGAGTTTCATGCATAGATGCACAAATGTTTATTCTTTCAGAGGTCAGCCTGACATGTGTTTTGAGCCAAAGGCTCTTGTTCTGAGGCTGAGTTCACAATCATAACATGTACAATTCATAATTAACATAGGTTGAGCAATGTATCATAGAGAGAGGCACAAAACCAAAAGTTCAACAAGAGGTGCCATGGACACAATTTGTTACATCCAAACGTAAAAATGTAGATACAACAAAATCATAAACAAAGATTTACATATACATCACAAAAGGTTTGTACAATTGCACGTAACATTAATAAATAATGTCGAGTCCAATTAGGTAAAGTGCAATGACACAGTACATACATTTAGGAGAAAAATAGATAAATGATAAGAACACAGTTAGTGTTTCAAAGATACGCGGGGAAACAAACTATTCTCTAGTCATATAGCCAAATGGGCGGTCTGTCACATCAACCATGCCTCTTGGGAACTGATCAATAATGTTACCTTGAAGTATTCTTGTTGGTCACCAAAACTTTCAAATAAAATTGAAATGGAAGAAATGATATAAAAATATATATATAAAACTATCGGCAATCTAAATACTCATCATTACGCCACCTTTTTGCTTAATGACAAAATAGGCACTGCCACTTACCATTAATTTTGAAAGCTAAATTGCAAAAGAGTCAAATCCTAATCCCTACAGAGAAATATGAGATGTGGAATATGATGTGGTTCTAGTACATACATGATGGGACCGATCGGAAATATCATGGTCAGAATTATTTGCCTGCGCGAGAAGAGCTGTCGTGAGAGAAGAGCTGTCCCAGTACCCAATAGTAGTCTTACCTTTATCCTCACATCCCCCTTCCTTGTCACAGTCCCCCACCTCACTCTTCTTCATCACAGTCCCCAACTACCCCAAATCTCTCTTCCTCACCATAGTCTCCCACTACCCTCACTTCACTCTTCTTCGTCACATTGCCCCACCTCACTCTTCCTTGTCATAGACCCCCACTATCCCACCAAACTCTTCCTCATCAAAGTGCCCCAATACTACCTGGTCCCTCTTCCCAGTCACAGTCTCCCAGTACCCACACTTCACTCTTCCTCATCACAATATCCCAATTTTAATCAAATTCGTTACCCCCAGCACCTAATTAATAATACTACTTTTAAGGCCCCTTCCAGTTTCCTCGTCCCAGTACCCAATAGTAATCCATGTCATTACCCCACATCCCTCTTCCTCATCCGAGTACCCAAAGGTAATCTTACCTCTACCCCCACATCCTTTTTCCCCTTCCCAGTACCGAACAGTAGTCATACCTCTAGCCCCACATCCCCCTTCCTCATCACAGTCCCTCACTTCTACCACCTCACTCTTCCTCATCACAATTCCCCATAGCCACACCTATCTCTTCCTTATCACAGTCCTCCACTACCCCACCTCACTCGTCCTCATCACAGTCCCCACCTTACTCATTAGAGTCCCTCACTAGCCCGCCTCACTCTTCCTCATCACAGTTCCCTATAACCCCACCTCACTCTTCCAAGTCACAGCCCCCCACTACCCAATCTCACTCTTCCTAGTCACAGTCTACACTACCCCACCTCACTTTTCCAAGTCACAGCCCCCCACTACCCTATTGCACTCTTCCCCGTCACAATCCACCATTATTTTCACCACCCTTTCCCCTGTCACATCCCCCACAACCCCACCTCACTCTTCTTTGTCACTGCCCCCACTACCCTTCCTCACTCTTCCAAGTCACAGTCCCCCACTACATACCCCTCACTCTTCCTCACCACAGTACCTCAATTGTAATCAATAGCATTACCTCCGCATCTGTCTTCCTCATCCCAGTACCTAATTAGTAATCCTACCTTAGAGGTCACCTCCTTCTTCTTCATCCCAGTACCCAATAGTAATCCATGCCATTACTCCCAAATCCCCCTTCCTCATCCAAGCACGCAAAGGTAATCTTACCTTTACCATGTCCCAGTACCAAATAGTAGTCTTGCCTTTACCCAACGTCCCCTTCCTCATCACAGTCTCCCACAACCTCCACCTCAGTCTTCCTCATCACAGTCCCCCACTATCCCACCTCACTCGTCCAAGTCATAGTCCCCATTACTCCACCTCACTCTTCCTCATCACAGTCCCCCACTAACCCCAAATACCCTTCCTCATCACAGTCCCCCACTACCTCACCTCATTGTTCCTCATCACAGTCCCCAACTCCCTCACCTCACACTCCGAAATCATGTCCCTCATTATGTGTTTGCCGGTATCCTACTGGTACTAACGGCAGGATACCGGCAAACGGTGCCACCATCTCCACCACCTGATATTCCGGTATTACTGGGATAGTACGGGCGGTGGAGACAGCGGTAACTCCCGATTCCATAATAGGACTCCATGGGATGGGGTTGCAGGAATTACTAGAAAAAAGAAAGTCCTCAATGAAACATACACTGAGCCTGGAGACACTGATTGTGTAGTAAATACTACTTCAAATAAGAGTTTAAATGTTCAATTTGTAGAATTCAATTGGTGAAAAAAATACAACAATCCTTGGGTTTTCTGTAGTATATTAATCTTCTTTTTAATTTTCATTTAGTTTTGTGCAGAAGCCCTAGTCGATGCATTTCGGACTCAAGGTCCTTCTTCAGGGCGGGCTCTAAAACAATACAATAATATAATCTTGTAGAGACAATGGGCCTCACTATGAGTCCAGTGGTAGCCGTGCCAATAAAACCAGAGTCATGAATCTACCAGCACCTGGCAATGGGGATTTACCGGGGCATTCCATCCCCAGCGGACCCAGTAAATCCCCATTGGACTCAATGGGAATGGGGAGGTCGGATGCACCGGCACCATTCGTGAATGGTGTCGGTGCATCCATCGAGGTCTGCTTGCGTGTGCCGGTCCACCCACCAGGTCAGACCTGGCGGGCGAAAAGGCACCTACGAGCAGAACTCGTAGTTTGCTGGTTCAGTAACAACGTTACCGGCAAGCTTACCCGGAGCGTTGTCACTGGACCAGCAAACTTGTAATGAGTCCCAATGTCTTACTGGCACTGGTAACTCCAGCAATTCTTTGTCAATAGGGTCCTGAACTACCAACAGGTCAGGCCTGCAGGTAGATCAGGAGCCCGTACCAGAAAACGTGTGGTTGGCTGATCCGGTAAAGTGCTGGTACACGGAAATACCAGCACTTTAACACTAGATCGGCCAACCCATAATCAGCATGATAGTCTTATGCACTACCCCATCTCACGCTTCCTTGTCACAGTCCCCCACAAACCCCACCTCAATCCTCCTCATAACATCCCCCCACAAGCCTACCTCACTCTTCCATATCACAGTCCCCACTACCTCTACCTCACTCTTGCTCATCACAGTCCCCACCACCCTAACCTCACTCTTCCTCATCACAGTCCCCCAAAACCCTACCTCACTCTTCCTCATCACAGTCCCCACTACCCCTACCTCACCCTTGCTCATCACAGTCCCCAACTAACCCAACCACACTCTTCCTTGTCAGTCACCCACTGTCCCACCTCATGCTACCTCATCGAAATCCCCCAATAGCACACATCACTCTTCCTGATCACAGTTCCCCACTACATCCACTTTACTCTTCCTCATCACAGTACCTCACTACCCCGCCAAACTCTTCCTTGTCACAGTTCCCCACTAAGCCCACCTCACCCTTCCTTATCATAGTCCCCCTCCACCCCACCTCACTCTGCCTTGTCACAGTTCCCCACTACGCCCACCTCACCCTTCCTTGTCCTAGTCCTCAACTACCCTACCTCACTCTTCCTCGCCACAGTTCCCCACTACTCCCATCTCCCACCTCCAAGTCACAATCCCCCACTACCCCACCTCAGTCTTCCTCGTCACAGTCTCACACTACACACACCTCACTCTTCCTCGTCACAGTACCCCAATTGTAATCAATAGCATTACCCCCACATTCCTCTTACTCGTCCCAGTACACTATTAATAATCCTACTTTTAAGGTCACTTCCCTCTTCCTCATCACAGTCCCCCACTATCCACACCTCACTCTTCCGGTGCCAGTCGTCTGACTTCCTGATCCACCGCAGCCATGACAGGAGTGCTTCCTGACATGACAGTGTACAGGGTGCCAGCAAATCTTAAGGTAAGTGAGCACAAAGAGCTGGTAGGTAGTGCCTACCAACTCTTTCTGCTCCTCTGGTATGCCATACCCTTGGCCCCACCATTCCAAAAACACTTGTGTGGTCTCCCTCTCCCCCCAAGTGGCACCATCGTATTTGTGCTGGCTTTCAACACAAGCACCCCCAAAATTCCACATCCCCTTTCCTTGCCTTCTCCCCAAAACACCAGCAATGTCCCTACACCCCAGTCCCTTTTCTTGTCCCAGTCCTCTTTAGCCCATTTTCTCTCACCCAGCCCTGTTTAGTCAATTTTCTTGCCCCCAGTCCAGGTCTGCCCCTTTTCTTGCCCACTTTTACCCTTTTTGCCACTTTCCCAGCCTTAGTCCCTTTTAGCCCTTTTACCTGCCCCCTTTACTTTTCCCCGGCCCTGACACAGGCCTTTCCCCCTACTCGCAATTGTCCCTATATAGCACTCATCATACCACTGACTTCATCTGTGGCTCACCCATGAACCCAGACACCCCAGTACCTACCCGCTCTACCCTCTTTCTTGTTGCATTTGCACGTTCTGAATACTCACAAGGCATAGTCGGTTCGTCCGTTTCCTTTTTCCCTCCACTGTTTTTAAATATTGTGTTTTTTTAATGTGTTTCACTCCCTTGCTTCCCTCCCTTTGCCCTGGGGGCTCTTTGAAACAGTATTTTACTTGCTGTATAAGTGCCTAACAAGCGAACAATAAATACATAAAAATAACTAAATAAATGTTGTTTTCCATCTGCTGCCTGCCTGATGCTGGGAGCACTTCCACCTTCTGCTCCATCTGGGGGTACTTGGAGGAGTGGCACCCGTGGTGCCACCATACCATCTTGGCCCCTGTGCAAGGGCAATCCACTTCTCCTGTTCACACCTTGATCATGGACCTAGCATTCCTTCTTTTTTGGATCAGGTACCTTCCGATGTAATTATCATCTTCCCCTCAGCATGTTGCAACTTAATTATAATCCTCTACCCTCCAAATTTCTCCTCCTTTTATATCTATTTTCCCAATGGTCTCATGTCTTCCTACTCTTCTCTCCTCTCGCCCTCCCTCTTATCATTATACCTGCTCACGCAATCCCTCTTATCTAATTTCTCCCCCCCGCATTTCTCCCTGTCCCCCTTCTAAAATAACTATCGGTCTCTAGAACGCCCTTCTAAAATAACTATCGGTCTCTAGAACGCTCGCTCCATCCATAACAAATCTCATTTAACTTTGGACCTCTTCTTTCGACTCAATCTCTGCCTCACTGAGACCTGGATCTCACCTACTAACACTACTACTCCTGCCTCTCTTGCCTCCCCTTTCAATAACTTCTTCCTCACTCCCGTCCTAAAGACAAGGGAAGTGCTGTTGGCATTGTGTCACACACCTCCTGGACCCTCCCATCCCCTTATTCCTCTCCGTCTACCTTCTCTACTTTTAAATATCATCTCTTGTCCTTTTCTCATCTTTTTGTACTTTCCTTTCTTGTCAACAAGCTCCCTCCGGGAACACATACATTTTATTTGCAACCTTGATGCCATTTTCTCCTCCATTTTTCTTTCAAATTCTCCTATTCTTCATTCTTGATGATTTTAACCTACATCTTGACTCTACTCACTCTACCTCAGCCTTTCTCCCTCTTATTGCTTCCTATCAGCCTTTTCCTGTAAAATGCACCTCTTCCCATGGGTTCCATGTGTTAAAATCACTGCAAAAATGGCTGTTGACACAAAATATTGCGGCAAAAAGGCTGTGGTTTTGCCACCGCAATCCATGTAAAGGTTTGGGGGGATAGCCCCGCAACCTCCGGACCCATTGTACCATTTAAGAGGAGCAGGGGTCACCCCCGCAACCCCCGCTCCCCTTAAATGCTGTAATGGGGTACACCTTTAACGGGTCAAACCACAGCATTTTTGCCGCAATTTTTTGTACAGGCCACATTTTAGTAGCGACTTTATCACTGCATACCCTTCCCATGTTTCCGGGTCCTCTATATATCTTACCTTTTCCTCTGTTCTGTGTGATGCCTTTGTTTCCTCCTGTCATATGTATTCTTTCGATCATTCTCTTCTATCTTTCTCTTTCCTTATTTCCTCTCCCCCTCCTCCTCCCAACCCCCTTCCATTTTGCGTTGGACTTTTGATACCCCTTCATTCTTATCGTCACTCTGCTGCTCTCTCGCCTCTCTTCAGTCATTTGCACAACTATCCAGTGACTCTGCAGCTGCCTCCTTTCAATCTTCACTTAGTTCCACTCTTGACTCTTTCTACCCTACCTGCCCTTTCACCCCTTCTCGCAAACCCCCTCACCCTTGGCTGACTCCTTCTCTTGTGTCCCTCTGTTCCTCTCTTCGAAAAATTAGAAAGCTGATGGAAAAAGTCCCAAACACCTTCTTACCTTGATCGGCTCTCCTCTCTTCACTTTTCCTATGACACCCTCATTCTTTCTCCCAAAAGCCAATACTTTCTTTCACTTACTCTTTCTCTGTCTCAGAACCTTCCTAATCTTTTTAACTTCTTAATAACATCCTCTCCCCACATTCTCCTGATCCCTCACTTTCTTCTCCCCTATCTGCATCTGACCTAGCAGATTATTTCATTACTAAAGTCACTACTCTCTGTTCCACCTCTCAACTCCTCCCTACCCCCCTCTTACTCCTCATCCCATATTCTCCGCAATCCCTCTTCCGCCTCTCTTTCTGCCTTCTCTCACACTTTCTCTCATATGCCCACGCTACTGTCTCTCCTACTGACCCCATTCCCTCCACTCTCATCGCTTTTATCTACCCTCATCTTCCTCCTTATCTTACCATTCTTATCAATGTCTTTTTTGCCTTATCTGTTCTTCCTTTCACCTTTAAGCGGGTTACTATTATCCCTATCTTAAAAAACATCTCTTGTTCCTTCTCTCCCATCCAACTTCCCTCTCTGCCCAAAGTCACTTCTCCCCTTCCCTTCGAAACTCCTGGAGCGTATTGTCTATTCCCAAGACTCCTCCTTTTTCCATCTTCACTCTCTTCTCCCACCACTCCAGCCCGATTCCTGGCCTGCACACTCGCCGAAACCAGTATTCTGCATGTCTCTAATTCACTCCTCTCCGCACACCATAATAAGCTCTCTTCTATATTGATACTTCTGGACCTCTCTGCCGCTTTTGACACCGTCGACCACGCCACCCTTCTTACACACTCTCCTCGCTTGGAATCTAAGGTACAGTTCTTAGCTGGTTTCATTCCTGCCTTTCTGGTCGCTCATACGCGCTGTCGTGGGCTGTCTGTCTTTCTTCCCCTCGCTCTATTCTATATGGAGTTCCCCAATGATCTGTCCTCTGCCACCTCTTGTTTTCTATTTATACTTTTCCTGTTTCCTCCCTCAATTTATCTTTTAACTTATCCCGTCACTTCTATGTCGATGATTCCCAAATCTTTCTCTTTGTTTCTGAGTTTTCTAAAGCTCTTCATACTCGTGTCTCTGCCTATCTTTCTGCCAGACAATCTTGGATGTCCTCGCACTTTCTCCATCGTAACCCTTCTAAAACAGAGGTCCTCTTCTTTCCTTTGTCCCTCTTCCATTCTATCTTTTCCCCACTCACAGCTTCCCTTTTCTCCCTTAGCTCAGAACCTCAGTGTACTCTTTGACTCTTCCCTATCTTTCTCTTTGCATATATCTCTTACTGGATGCAACTGTCACAGTCTTCTTTTCAACCTTCGTCACGCTCATCCTTTTCTTTCCTTCCAGGCTTCCAAACTTCTTATATCTGCCATAATCTTTTCTCGGATTGACTATTGTTCTGCTCTCCATTGGTCTCCCCACATCCCATCTCATTCCCTGTCGATCTATTTAGTACACTGCCATTCGCCTTCTCTTCTGTCTTCATCCTTAGCCTTGATTGCTTCCTCATTGTCATCTTCTATTCTACCCGTTGAATCTCGACTTGTGTTTCATTTTCTATCTATTGTCTATAAAGGCCTTCACTGCCTTGCTCGCGCTTACCTTTCTTCGCTAATCTCCTTTTACTCCCGCTCTCCTCTCACAATCCACTTTCCGTCTTATTGTCCCCAAACCTCCATGTGCTTCCTCCCGCTTCTGTGCTTTCTCTCTATTGGCCCCCTTTCACTAGAATTCTTTGCCTCTTGCTATCCGCTCTTCTACTACCTATCAGATCTTTCGGATTCGTCTTGAAGCCCATCTTCTGTCCTCTCAGCCAGACTCCTAGCCTTGTACCTGCATTCGTTATTAGTCCGTCACTGCACTAAATTGTTTGGACTGTTCCATTTTATGATCAGCGCTATGCAAATGTCAATAAATACAACTAAAATGTTTCCAACAACGGGCTTCAAGAATCACACAGACGCACTCACAGAGACCAATACCTGCCAGTCAGATGTGTTCAATGGTCTAAAAAAAATATGTTTACAGCAGTGAACACAATTTATGCTGTAGACCTGACCAAGGGTGCAACTGGGCAGACATTTCAGGGGGTGGTGGTGTGGGGGCGCAAACCCTTTAAATGCTGGGAGACTGTCGGGGAAGGGCAAACGTACTTGTGTGGGGGCATCTAACTTCTTTACACATTCTAATGGGACTATTCTAGTGTTGCTTCAATGTTACAAGCAGTTCATGTCTCCTTCATGTCTGAAACCACACAATTACGAATTGATGTGAGAATGAGCTGTCCCCTGACATGCAAATGCCAACATCCCATCACGATTTAATTTGCTTAAAAAGTTATTCATACGAATGGCAGTGCTAACAATGACACCGTTTGCATTGGTAATTGCAGGGTCTTGGTTAACTGTGCAGAGGCAGGCACCGTTTGTTGTCTGTGTCCTGTTCTATCCAGCCATGGCTCTGTAGGTCAGCCAGGCCTAAGCAACATTACCCAACATTTCGGGGACAGGGGACTAAAGCCCAAGCTGCCCAATGGTCGTTGCCATGAGTGCTGAGTACGGGGCCCGGTCATTGCCCCCCGCCCCGCCCCCTCTCCCGCCGACCCCGAACAATGGCCAGCTCACTTTTATTCAACACTAACGATTCCCCCCATTTTGACTACAGCAGTAACAGGAGCGCACGGTCCATACAATTTTCCAAGGAACTATTTTCTTTGGGCTACTCGTAAGGGACACATCGCACTGACTATACCAAAGGAAACTAACACACACACTATAGACTTACCGGAAATGACGCGCTATGGTTCTGCTGTGACCTACAGAAGCTGCAGACAGCAGGGCCCTCAAATGAAACATTGTTGTGTCAGTGTCAGCTTAGCGTTCTAAAGTACTCCTGCTTCAGTCTGAGGGATTGGAGAATGTCATCAGATGAAGGAATCTATTCAAACGTGAAATGGCTTTATCTTCCAGTGTGGCTCAGGGGAGGGTACTGTATAAAGGGGAGGGGCAGGCTTGGCTGAAGCAAGCTTGGCCTCAGGTGGCATTGGCAATTGCGACATTACCTCTGACACCAGACAGACTCACACATCTCACCCACAATTTCAACTGGCGTGCTTTCATCGTGTTAGTGTGCACAGTGTCCAACGTGTTTTGGAGATGGACACGGTGTGATTATGCAATCGTGGCAGCTTCCTTTGCAAGAAGTTGAAGTGCCTTCTCCAAGGATGCAGGGCTTTTAACGGGAGTTTGTTGCAAGCCTAGCAAGTCGAATGGACCACCTTGCATCAGAGAACACGGTTTTTTGGGGTCAGGGGTGTTTCAGAAAAAAAGAGAGCCCAGGTTAGGTCCCTGAGCAAATAAATCATCTAAGTGGGTCTGTCTAAATGAATGCAGAATGTTTGCACTTGTAGTTAATGTTTCATGGTAAATCGTCTGCCAAAGTGCAAAGAGTTTGAAAACTGTAAGGACAAGCTCAATCTGCAAATTATGAAGGCAATTTCCAGGTTAGGGTGTGTGTGTAGTTGAATTAATTATAATATAGTAAACTGGAAACCTAAAAATGTTTTACACAGTAGCTAAAGACCACCATTCGATCATGTCTGGCCATCTACTCTCTATCATTAAATGATAAAAAACAGCTCAGCATACCAAACTGTCATACGATACAGAAACTGAAGCCATACGTGCCCTTGGAGTTTTACAAACAGCAGCAATGGGTATAATGACTGATACAGTACAATGACTGATATAACCAGCAAAATTACAGTTTCGCTATTACCAAAGAGATACCAGCGAAACTGCCTTACCGTCCCCGCCACCCGATATCCTGGTATTACTGGGATATTACGGACAACAGAGAAAATGGTCTTCATTACGAGTTTGGAGGCAGCCATGGTGCTATTAGCACCATGGCTGCCTCCGAACCTGGCTCCATTACCAGGTTCCTGCAATGAGGACTTAATGGGTCATTCCAACATAGGAGGACCCGGTAATTCCTCCTTGCAGGAACCATTCCCCATTCCCATTTGAGCCTCCATAGGGCTCAATGGGAATGGGGACGGAGGTAATAACGGGCACATTACAACTGGCCCGTTATTACCTCCCTCTTCCCCTCGCGGGACCCGGAAAAGACGCTTGGTTTTACCAGGCATCCTTACAGGGTCCCGCAAAGGGAACCTCGTAATCGGTGCTCCCGTACCGGCACCCTTCATTACGGGAGCGCCACCCTTGGTTCCCTGAATCACCAGTATTACTGGTGCCGTGATTCAGGCATTTCTTTTCCGGTAGGGACCAAATCTACTGGCCGGTCAGGTCTGCCGGGAGATCCGCAGCACCCACCAGCAAACTTGTGTTTTGCGGGTCCGTAAAAAAGGCCAGTGCCAGAATTACCAGCAATTTTTCCAGCATTTTTACCAGCCTGGCAAATTCATAATGAGGGCCACTGAGTCTGTGTGTAGCGAGGTGAGAGGGTGGGTTGAAGCGGAGCAGTTGCATTGACAGTGTTGTGTCATAATTTGCAAAGCTATTAAAAGAAAAGTATGAAAGGTTTATATAAAGAGTGTCATGGTAGGGTGATCTGGAGAATGTTGTTGGGATGTATGGGTTGTTTTTGGGAGAGTTTAAAGAAGTCTGCTTTTAGAGATTTTGAGTATTACTGTTGTAATAGTGTTAAATCGAGGGTGTTGTAGGATAGTGTTGTGGAGCAATTGGTTGAAGAATGGGTTGAGCATGAGATGGAAAATTGTGTGGCATGATTGCATGGAGAGTGCTGTGGTTGGTTGGGTGTAGTTGTACAGTTGAATGGAGAATGTTGTGGTATGTTTGTGTAACGCATATGCGCTAAGGGGTCAAACCAATCACCTATTCCATTCATGGAGGCATGGTGACCTTTGTTACGCAAGCAAATTGGGGTGCAGTAGTTAATGACAAACGTTATTCTCTATGTCTGTTATGTCAGAATCATGCAGCTGTAATCCCATTTTACTAATTCTAGGCAATACCTGCATTGTCGAAGCAGGACAAGGGTTGGAGATAATGTCTACACAAGCAAGCTATTGCATCCCTGGTGCCCCTATGCACCTACCTAGAGCAGATATCATTATACGTTTGTCATGTGGTCTTCTAAGCACTACAGTGGCTCTTACTTTTCCCAAAGAGTGGAAAAGTATACTAGGGCAGTTTTGTGATGTGTGAAGGCACGCCCCTGCACGCTCACACCAGAAAAAATACAACCCACTAGGGAAGAAAAGCCCAAGACCCAGCTTGCAAGGATAACAAGTATTTACTTCTACAAAATACAAATTCATTAGCAAAAAAATCTGCTGCTGCCGAATGTTCAGGCAAATTGGGGATGTGCAGCAAGCTAAAAGGACACCTGGCGTCACCAATGTCGTCATTACATACAGTAAAAACCTGCAAGGCTGGTTAGAGTGACCCTATAAATGGGCAGGCCACTCCATAGGGGATACTAGGCCATTGGTCCCAGCCTGCTTGTCCGCCTCTGTCCACGTGGGTGCTGCTGGGCACGTCATCCCTGATAAAACAGGGCCCAACAAGCTATCACTTATTTCAAACACAATGCTAGTCTATCACTTTAATGGTGCACCTGGCAGATGCAGAGATGATCCCACGGGGCGAGCCAAGGTCATACCTACTTGCATACTTCACTCACTCCCCAATGTGCCAGCATCCTTCAAGGTCCTCGACCCTCGTTTTGAGCTATAATGACATCCCTCCCTGGCACCTCACAGCACAAATCACGTGACCCAAATGTGAAGGCAAGATAACCTTACTTTGTGATCTTTTTAATCAATTGGGGGTCTTACAGCTTTATGGTCGGTAGTCTGGGCCTGGCTGGCACCATGGTATGTGGAGGTCTTAGGATGAAAGCATATGAGTGCTTTAGTTCTGATGCAGAGGAGGTGTTGGGGCTAAGGGCCATGTTATACGTATCGTGGGATGGTAACTGCCAAGAGGCGCTCTGTCCCCTTCTCGTGGCCTTGCAGAGCACATTCCTCCTGGGGCGTTTAGGTCTGCAGCCTTTGAGACATTGAAAGGCGTGTAACTCTTTGAAGCTCACTTGTGGTGTGAATTATGTCTGTACCAATAATACAAGCCTAATACTAACACGTTTGGAGCTTTCGCTGCGTTGGGCCTACGTTCCACAATGGCTGCTAATAACTAACATGGTTTTTGCACTCGCCTCTACTATGTAGCTCCTAATACATGCACTACTCAATTGTGCACTCTCCTACGTGCACACCACCCTGCTCCTTCGAAGTGCGGTTTATTGTTTGTTTCTCATTCGGAATCACCTACGGATATGGTAAGACCGTCTCTCCTTCCCAAATTGTGTGAGTAACTCCCCTTTATGCAGACATTATGCATACTACTCATTTGAAAGAAAAGTCGACTAAGTTAAGGTTGCACTTTCTCCTATGCCTAAGAGCTTTATTAGCTGGATAGCACAGAGCACTCTGATAACTTATGGTCTTTTAATCAAGGTAACACATTGTACGATGAATGGGATGGAAAATAACTCCCACACCAAATGAGAAGACCGACTCAGGAAGTTGGCAAAGTGTCCGTTTTGTTCTCAATTGTTTAAAACAGGGAGTACAACATACATCAACGGATGTCGCACAGCATGGTCTCAATGCATTTCATAAAAAACATCACTTTTATAGCAAAAACTTGTCATGCATGACGTCATACTACATGGCAAACTACAAAAACCTGGGTTTGTGATTGGACTAAGGGGAGTATCTAAGTATATTTTCTATAAGGGATTGGACTGTGATTGGATCTCTATAGTCAGGTGGGCAACTCATGCCCTCCCTTCGTGCAAGTCATCTTTGACAGTGATTAGAAACCCGATATATTATTGTCTCTCAAACTATAAGGCTCTTCATTATATGGTCTTCTACAATTGGTTGGCACACTTGTACCCTTCTGGAACATTCGATTCTCTAGCAGCACATAAGCTAGTTCCCCAAGTGCTGGTGGGTGGACCTGACCATGTCTCCCCACCCAATTAGACCATCATCTCTCATCACTCATGCCAATCTGTCATTTAGATTGTCTTTGATCTTTGCCTTGTAGTAGCTTTTATTCTCTGGGGGGTGTGAGCACGTTCTTATCAAGGGCTTGCATGCCCACATCTATTTCCATCTTGAACTCACATGACAGGAGACCGTGAATCGGCACATTTTATAGCATTTAATTCTCCTGAAGAAAGAAACGTGGCACTCATGGTGATCTCTCTTTGCAAATTAACAAGGATTGCCTCAGCGTCTCACATTCACTGTTCTTCAAGGAATGATAACCAGTTTTGGCTGATTTAACCTTTGACACCAAGCCAAGCAGTCTTCCTTTCGTCCATCTTTGAGCCTCGGCTTATTTCTTTGCTGCGACACACATACAGCTATCAATCCTCCTTTCTCCACCGATTGAGCTTACTGTGATGTTGACAGGCCGATTCATGGAATTAATGTGCGCGGAAAATCACAGCGCAAGCGTGAAAATCGCAGCACAAGCGTGAAAATCGCAGGGCAAGCGTGCCAAAGCTGCGCACATCGATTCATGGAAGTCTGTGTGCGTGTAAATCCTGGGATGTGCGCTAAAATTGTGGGTGGCGCACGCGGGCTCCCACGTCATCAAACGGCGTGCGCTATACGCACAGCGAAAGTGCACATAGCGTGGCGCACACAACAAAAGTGGGCGGAACACGGGGCGTAACACGCGGAATGGGGAACAACCCGTGAAAAAGAAGACGTAACAATGGAAGTACTGCGGGGAAATACACATGCGAAAAACTCGTATTCATGGATTTGAATACGGGAAACCCGCGCACGGCAAAAGACGCGCATAGGCGTCAATGCGTCCGTCACACGAAGGCAGGCGGAAGCGTCCCCGCGTACAGTATAAAAGCGCGCACAAACAACAAACACGTACATACCGCTACGATGAATGCCCCATTTGTCGCAGCACTGATCGTGGGACACCGCAGGAGGAGGAGAATAGCCAGGGCCCGCATTTTTTACCCCCGGACAAGCCTTTTTGGGATGCCTGATGACCAGGTCTATGGCAGGTATAGGTTTCCACCTCGTATCATCCTAGACCTGGTCAGGGACTGGGAAGATGACCTTAAATACCCCAGCCTCTGCTCCCAAGCATTGAGCCCCTTGGAGAAGGTGCTCAATGTCCTGCTTTTTTTGGCCACTGGGTCATTTATTTCAGCGGACTTCTGCCATAGTGGGGGGGGGGGGTCTCACAGGCCATGCAATCACGCTGCCTACACCAGGTGCTGCAATTATGACTGCGCGCCCCGCAGTCCGCAGGCACATATACATGCCCAGAACACCCGCAGAAAGGCAGGCCGTGGTCCAGGATTTATACAGGGTGGCACACTTCCCCGAAGTGCTCAGTGCCATAGATTGCACCCATGTGGCCCTACGTCCACCTAGGGCCACTGAGCACATCTACCGAAACCGCAAGCACTGGCATTCCATCAATGTACAGGTGGTATGCAATGCCAAGGGAATCATCACCTCTGTCTATGCAAACTACCCTGGCTCCACACATGACAGTTCCATATACAGAATGTCCGTCCTGAGCCGGGCCCTGGAAGCTGAGCAGCATGGTGTCACATGGCTCTTAGGTGAGTACAAATGCCCGTGCATATGCATGCATGTCACACACAGACAAATACACAAACCCCAATAATCACAACCATTATCACCTCTCCAGGGGACAGTGCCTACCCTCTGAGCAACCACATGATGACGCCAATCCGAAACCCACCACACCACCCCAACTAAGATACAACGCCGCCCATATTGCACCCAGGGCCATAGTGGAGCGCACATTCGTAGTGCTCAAGTCACGCTTCCGCTCCCTTGACCGCTCTGGCAGGCAGCTACTCTATGCACTCCCATTAGTGTGCAGGATCATTGTGGCAGCATGTGTCCTGCACAATGTTGCAACACGGCAGGGTGTACCGGTGGGCATGGTGGTACCCCCACATCCCCAACCACAGGTACAGGTGCTGCCCATGGGAGGGGATAGGGCACGTGGCGAGGCAGCCTGGACCCAGCTTGTGGCCACATTTTTCACCTAAACTCCCATCCCTGCGGAGTGCAGACATGCCTGGCACATACCAGGTGACAATCGATGATGACAAAGCGACAGTCAACTGTAACAACCTTACCATCCTGAGAATGTTGCCATGGAAGTGCCACATTGTGTGCATCCCTAGCTACTCAAACCAACCAATCCTGTGTGACCAAAAGGCACACATGCAAGGTGTGAATCACACAGACCTGCAAAACAGGCCATGACTATCACTGGTATGTCACCCAAACCCTCCCAAACCACAACATGACATGGCAAGCAATAACAAAACACCAACACAGTACCAATAATGTACACATTGAAATGTGAAAAATGTAAAGTGGCATCAGACAATGATGCCTGACATGGAATCAGATGAAATGACTGACCAACAACCTCCCACTCAAAATAAGTAATTCCCAAATGCATTCCAACAGCTGTAGCTGAAACAACAATGAATGCCTGTACATGCACATTGTGCATTGCAAAATCAACACTGCAGAATCTGCGTGCTGTGTCCATCTCCTGCAACACACTGCTCAGCGCACAGCATAGTGACCAGCCATTGTGTGTGACGCACACCCTGAGCATCACATCAAAACGACAAACTACATCAAAAAGCAAATTACGCATGTACAGGATCCACAAATGGTCATAGATCATGTGCTGCAGGGACACAGTGGGCCCCAGAAGGCAGACTGAGTGTACATGTGGACATGGAAGGGTGGTTGTACATGTTGTGGATCATAGTGTGAGTGTGTGTGTCAGTAGGGACATGCACTCAATACATGAATGTGCAATCAAGTGACCATCAGTGTCCTCTACACATCACATGTGAACATTGACCATGTGTACACCCCAGCATGTTAAACCACAACTATGCCCTCACACCTGAAAGGTAAACACAACACATGAACAGGCATTGATCAGCAGAATACATCATGTACATAGGATACCACAATTGCAATGTCAGGGTGCCCATTCACACTGTAGGGCAAGGCAACTGTCAACACAAAATACCCCCCCTCCCTCCCAAATCACCATGACCCACTGATCAACAGCGCCTGCATTATGTAGCCTTCTTCCTTGAAGCCTACCTGGCCACAGGATCACCCTTCCCCTTTGTCACCATCTTCCACCTTGCGTGTAAAAAGTGTCCAGCACCCTCAGAGTCCACCTTAACATGCAAAAATACCAAATCAAAGAGAACTCAAAGTAAGCAAACACACAAGCCAAGCAAAAAGCCTGCAGGCAGCAAAATACACCAGAAGAGTCTCCAGTAGATGACTTGAAGTAGGAGTACATCACAAAGCACAAGTACTAGCACAATGATGGAACAACCAAGGTAGCACAGTAAAACAATGTCCCAACAGGATGTGTACCATGTTTGGTGCATGATATACAATGATGCACCACAAACTGATGTGTATTGTCACAGCTCCTGTGTACAGGCGCAGGAGTGGCACGAACCAACCACCCCCAACGGGGTCTGGGTGCCTGCAAGGTCAAACTTACACAGGCCTCTGCGACCGTGGTGGGGAAGGAGGGTCAGGGATATGTAGTCGGGACAGGCATTGGTAATCTGGATAACCGGAAAGAGGGGCAGGAGAGGGGAGTAGGATTGACAAGGGAAAGTAGGGAATGCACATAAATGTACTTCTCGCATTAACACATACACAATCAGACCAAACTTGTTCATCATGAACATAGTACCAAATTGCTCAAATGGAACTCAAAGAGAAACTTATCTCTGGGGTGAGTGCTGGCCTCCTGCCTGTGCACTCTCAGGTCTGGTAACAGGAGCAGTTTAATGCTGCAAAGAGAGCCACAGTTACTAATCTGTGCGTGCCCATAACACACAAACACACCACCATACATGCCCCAAAGTAACAAACTACTCTACAAAGAAACAATCTGGTGTGGTGCTTCGTACCCATGCGTAACATTCACCCTGTGATGGTTCATAGACAGTCAATACAGTAAGTCAGGCGCCGGTGGGTGCGTGGCAAATAGAAGACCAATGTGTCACGATTCACACAACATGCAATGTTCCCTGGGTAAGCAGCCAGACGCATATAGCAAGGTACGACTTCAAAACAAGTCGTGTTCCACCATAACCAAAATAAAATAGGTAGTGCATGTGTCAAATTCTACATGGAAATAAAATGCACTGCACACGAGTCTGTCCCTTGCTGTCTGTCCCTGTGAGCTGCTTCTTTCCATGTCTTGGAATGCTACATGGCTAATACAACTGCCTCAATGGACCATAGTCTACCGGAGTGTATGTGCCACTGCCCCTGCAGGTGCCCCAGACAACTTTCCCATCAACTAGCCATTAGTCCACCAATGCATCTCAGCTGTATTGTGTGCTTCAACACCAATATTTGTCCAAGCTCACAGTCAGTGCAGCTACTAAGCATGCATGTGCAACTGGCCTGGTGGAAGGTTGGCTGCAGTGTGGCCCCCCTGTGCTGCTCACCTTGCCTGGAGTCCCTTGAAACACATCAGCTTTTTTTGGATGTATGAGCGCAATCCCTGTGGCTCCGCTTGCGCACACATGCGCATGTCGGCACCACCAAACGTGTTCAGCTTCCAAACGTCTAATGGGCCATGCCTGCTGGCAAAGGTGGTCTGGAGGCTCATCCCCCTGCAGAAAGGGCATGAAACACATGATTAATGCTTTGAAATCACCTGTGTGTGTCTCCTCAGGCATTTCATGACTGGACCATGTCAGAGACGTACATCAGAAATCACACCATCAGTGCGACTTTCACAGGCAAAGTGTGGTAGACACTATCTACAGCATGAATTGCAACAAGCACATGTACAGTAAAGATAAGAAACATACTACACAATGTATAGCAAGTAATGTACACATGAATCATGAAACCATCCATCTAGCAAAAGAAGAACAGTGGTCAATAACACCCCTATCATCCTCAATAGGGGTGTTAACACAAGTAGGACAGCAGCAGACATGCCACAGATATGACAGTCCAAAGCCCTTGTGTAATAGGCTGTTACACCAAACCATCCTTGCGAGCCCATGGATAAGGGAAGCAGGAGTGGCATATGTGAGTCAGGACCCCAAGCTGCAAACACATACACAAGACAAGCCTGAAGGGTCCAGCTGGAACAGACAGTGGATGCTTTCAAAAGCCCCAAAGCACCACACCGTCACATGAAAGCACAATAGACAAGCAATTTTAAACTATATTAACTAATTACACTAACTATGAAAAGCCTACATTAGCTAATTAAACTAACTATCAAATAGAAACTTAACTAACTAAACTAAAAGAAAAATCAAAAATGGCCACATATGACCCGGGGGGGCACCCAGGAGGGGGGGCGGTACAGGGTGCTGCTCAACACCCACATGCGAAGATGTTGAGGGAAATAAAAACCTCCATGGGCTCAACGCCTGCACAGCCCGATCTATGTGGGAGATACCTCGTCGTCCGAGTCTGGCTCTTCCTGGAAAGGAGGACGTGGCACAGGAGCCTGACCACGCCTAGCCACAGCTTGCCCCTCATCGGCAGCAAGTCTGCTGGACGGGTGAGCCTGGTTCTGTGCAGCGATGACACGTAGGTCTGCATGCAGGACCTCACGTGATACGCCTGCTCCCTCTTGCAAGGTAACATGTGTAACACAGAGTTCCTCCTGCAAGGCCTGGCTGGACAACTGATGCACCTCCTGGCAAGCATGTAGCTCAGCCGAGATGGTACGCTCAAGCTGCGCAAACCTCTCCTCTGACCATTCCCTCTGGGATATCAGAAGGACACCCAGAGTGGATCTGAGGGAAGCATACTCCTCCCTCAGGGCCTCCATGTGTGCCTCTGTGTGAGCAGCAATTGCTTGACGCAAAGACACAATTTCAGCCTGGTGTGCTCTGTCTGAGGCCACCATGCCCAGCCTGAGCGAGCGGGCTGTGGACTGTGCCGCTTGCTGCTGGAGAAGCACCTGCCTAGCAGGGGGGAGCACGGATTGGGCCACACGCTCCATGCTCACAGCGATGTTCTCCATTGCTGCCCCCTGACGTTCAGAATTGGCAGTCAAGTCTTGCTCCGACTCAGTATATAGCGGTTGCGCGCGGCGACCACGTTGCTGGGCTTGACACCTGCGGGACCCAAGGACTGGGTGTCCTCGTTGTGTTGGCACCGCCCACGGCTGCACGACTACATGCCCCCGTCAACGTGATGGCCCAGGCACATCAGTGACTGGTGTGGAGGGTGACCCTGCGTCCCGATCCACCACAGGTGGAGGTTACAAGACTGTCTGACCCCTCAGTGCAGGTGTTGCAGACAGAGGAGTGCCCACATCAGAATCACACACCCCTGAAATATGGACCTGATGCTCATCCAACTCGACATGGACGTCAGAGTGGTCATCAGGGCTGGACTCATTGCCAGCCAGAGACAAGATGGACTGTAGCACATGTGGGTTTTCGTGGCCTACCACCCCACGACCCCCACTTGTGCCAGGTTGCTGTAGTGATAACAACCCTGTGCCTAGCATGACAACACCATCCTCTGGCTCCATTGCGTCATCATCTGAAAAGTAGAGAGAAAAAAGGTCACTACGCATGTTAGAAGCACACAACATACACACACATAGACATCACACAGACACATGAAGCAGACATGTCACACACAAAAGAGAACCTGCCATGCATGCTGGGTCAACTTGACAGTGCTTCTGTGATTAGGCATGTAGAAGGGTGTTATATCGCTCTGAAGTGGGTCGATGCAGTGCAGCACCTTTGTACGTCACTCACTATCCACATGTACAAGTACTTCATGATGTGTATCAGAAAATGTGAAGGCAGCGCAAGGTCAGCATCAGCCATCACGTGCAATGTGCATGCAATGGGTAGCATGGCTACAAGCAAACCACCCCTCCCCCCAAGTGCAAATGCAGGGATGCCTTGCATGGTATCAAAAGGATGACCATATACCTGTGTATTTACAGACAGTGTTGACTAGCATCAATTGCATCATGTGATTCAAGTGACAACACAGCAGATGATGATGGGACAGTAAGCAGGATACATGATGAAACCTCCGGAGTACACCCACGTGTGAAGAAGACACTACACCCGTTGGACAGAGTCATTGGCCATGAAACAGGCTGAGGCCTGTGAGACACACAGACTGTCACACCCTAAACATGGGTGCGGCGCAGGACTGAGCCACAGTGGCCATGAGAAGGCTGATGAAATGCCATGCAATGTAGGTCACTCTGTACATGTACTACAATGATCACCCAGGCAAGGACACATAGGGGCATGCATGGAATCCACATGGAGCATGCATGGGCACTCATGTCCCTGCGGGGCATCTGACCTCTGCACAGTCCAAGTGAGACACCCTGCATCAAGAACAAAGGATGTACCCCACAGCATATGTCTGGCAGATTGGCTGGTGCAATTACTCAATGGAAAAATTGAAGCAGACCAGTGCAAAGGTGGAATTGGGGTGCAGAAGGGGGGTGGAGGGGCAAGGGAGCATGCCTACGTGGAGTACCTGCATGCAGGCAGAGGACACATGCACGTCAGTCATGCTATGACATAGTCCCAGGGCTGAGAGCAAGGTCACCCCAGGCTACGTGCAGAAGGTCCAGTGAGCTGGAACATGGACCGGAGGGGCATCCTGGTGACCAGCATGTGAGTAGGGTGCAATAGTGGTAATGCGGTCCCCGTCCGCTCCACATGTCCACCATCCAGCAGAGCAGACATGCATCAGTGAAGCATTGCATTACTTGCACATCAGAACCATGTAGACGTGACATGTAGTGGCAGTCATGCACAACACATCACACTCAGCAAACACGCAGCAACACTCACTGGACTGGGCATCAAAGTCCGGGATCTCTCCCACTCCTTCGACCAATTCAGGTGGTATGAACTCCGCAACGAGTGACTCGTGCGGAATTAAGTCTTCCTCCTCAGGTGCAGGCCCACTGCCAGTCACCAGAGTCAAGTTGTAATTTGAGGCACGCTTAGGCTTAGCGCTGCGTTTGAGGTCATTCTGACGCTTTTTGCACTCTTGCGCCGTGCGCACCTCATGGCCGAATGCACTCAAATGTTCTGCAACTTGCTTCCAGTGGGTATCACGGTGGGCAGGCATAGTCTGACAATTAGGCCCCACTAGCATGTCACGGCTGTGGTCCCGCACGTAGTCCATGAGGAAGTCCAGTTCCTGGTTGCAGAAAGGCTTCTTCTTCGACATGCAGGAGATCGTGGCTGTGTGTGGGGTCCCAGCCTGTGCTGCAGGTGCAACCTTCCTCCTCTTGGATTGTGGCGCAGACCCTGGCTGGCAAATGCCGCCCTGATCAGTATGGCCAGTGTCACCGGTGGATTGAGCCAAG